>NC_057753.1:10191842-10208128 GCF_004010195.1 Chiloscyllium plagiosum
TACACTCAGGGGGGATTTAATTGAAACATAAGAATGCTGAATGGCTTGGACAGAGTGCATGTTGGGGGAGATGTTTCCACTGGTAGGAGAGATGGGGACTCGAGGGCACAGCCTTCGAGTAAACGGAAGATCTTTTCAAACAAACAGAGATAAGGAGAAACTTCTTCAGCCAGACAGTGGCGAATCTATGAAATTCACTGCCACAGAAAGCTGCAGTAGCCAAGTCACTGAGTATATTTAAGACTGAAACAGACAGGTTTTTGAGTATCAAGCTGGAGAATGGGGTTGAGAAACTTATCAGCCATGATTGAATGGTGGAGCAGACCCACTGGGCGAATTGGCCTAATTTCTGCTCCTGTGTCTTATGGTCTCTTGCTGTCCTGGACACAGAAAATTGGGAGCAAGAGTAGGCCATTTGATCTTTCGAGCCTTCACCAGCATTCAACAGATCATGACTGGATATTAATCTACCTATATCTAGGTGGATAAATTGGGGTTTTTGTTTTCACTGGAGCATGGAATGTTGAGAGGTGACCTTACAGAGGATTATAAAATCACGAAAGATAGCGATGTCCTTTCCCTCAGATGTGAGTTTCAAGATTAGGGAGAAAACTTTTAAGGCGAGGGGAGAAAGATTTTAAAAAGACATCAGAAGCACCCTTTTTTAAGAGAGTAGTTTGTGTGTGGAATGAATGTCCAGAGAAAGCCCAGAGGTCAGGTCAGTTTTCCTTTGTGTGAATCCAAGGAAAGCAATGGGACCAGACATTGGACCAGGCCGTGCACTCAGGGCATGTGCAGATCAACTGGCAGAGGTCTTCTCAGACATCTTCAACCTCTCCCTGCAGCAGGCCATTGTCCCTGCCTGTTTCAAGAGGGCCAACATCATCCCTGTGCCTCAGAAGACTCATGTAGTACATCTCAACAACTACCGCCCAGTTGCCCTAACTTCGGTAGTCATGGATTGCTTTGAAAGGTTGGTCATGGCATTAATCAACTCCAGTCTCCCCACTACTCTTGCTCCAGTCCAATTTGCCTATTGAACAGATACGTAAGAATCCTACTTATTGACTATAATTCAGGCTTCAACACTATTATCCCCTCGAGACTGATTACCAAATGTAGTGATCTCAGACTAAGCCCCACTCTCCGCAACTGGATCCTCAGTTTCCTGACCCACAGGCCACAATCAGTGAAGACTGGGGACACCATTTGATCCTCACTAACACTTAACACTGGAGCCCTCCAGGGGTGCGTACTCAGCTCCCTACTGTACTCACTGTATACCCATGACTACGTCACCAAATACCAGACTAATGCCATTTACATATTCACTGGCACCACCATTGTCGGTCGAATCTCAGATGACAATGAAACAGACTACAGACGGGAGGTGGAAAATCTGGAAAAATGATGCACTGAAAACAAACTAGATCTCAATGCTAGCAAAACCAAGAAACTCGTTATTGACTTTTGGCGGGATGTTACTCATGCCCCCATACACATTAACAGCACAGAGGTGGAATGAGAGGAGAGTGTCAAGCTCCTGGGAGTGGTCATCCACAACAAGCTGTCTTGGATGTATCACTACCTGGTATGGCAACTGTACCATTCAAGATTGGAGACGGTTACAGAGAGTGGTGAACTCAGCCCGGACAATCACAAAGGCCAACATCCCATCTATAGAATCCATCTACCAAGCCTGCTGTCAAGGGAAGCCACCAGCAATCTTAAAGATACATCCCACTCTGGCAATGTTTGTCTACAACCTCTACCATCGGGGACAAGGTACAGAAGCCTGAACACCAGCCAGTTTTGTAACAGTTTCTACCCTACTATTGTTAGAACAATGAATGGACTCTCAAACTCTCAGCATTCACCTGAACCTGTGTTTTTGTTTTTGCCGCTGTTTATCTATTATTTGCTATCTATGCTACTTACTATGTGATCTGCCTTTTTGATCGCAAGACAACACTTTTCACTGTGCCTCAGTACATGTGACAATAAATAAATTCAAGTCAGTTCAAGTGGTGGATGTATGTCCAGTTAAAAGGCACATGAATAGGAATGGTTCAGAGGGATATGGGCCAAACACTGGCAGGTGCAACTAGTTTAGTTTGACAACATAGTCAGCATGGACTAGTTAGTGCAGAAACAGACTGTTCTGTCCGTCTGACTGTCTAACTGTTCTATACTGGTCTTAAATCCATTTTCTTGCCTCCCCCATAACCATCCACTTCCTTGTTGTCAAAAATTCAAATGAACTCAGCCTTGAATATATTCAATGACCCCCTAACTTCAGGAAGGCATCCCCACTTCTGAACTCAATTCCTCTTGCTAATGTACCGCTTGCCTTGCTGATTGCTTGCTGGTATAGAAGGATGCTGAGGCCTGTTTGTACATCAACACATCATTCCTGATGAAGGGCTCGTGCCTGAAACGTCGAACCTCCTGCTTCTCAGATGCTGTCTGAACCTGCTGTGCTTTTCCAGCTCTACACTTTTCGACTCTGATCTCCAGCATGTGCAGTCCTCACTTTCTTCACATCCCAATATATCACCATTTAAGGAATACGTCTCCTTTCTGCTTTTTTTAAAAACAGCAAACACATTGTGGTACTACATTTGCCAAGTGTTTGCTAATTGAGACACAATCTTGGACCAACTTTTCCAGAGTCTCTCCCCTCGCCGGGATTCACTCCCTTTCCTTTCAATTGCTGCAAAACAAAAATTGAATCCCAGAATGAAAACAAATGGAAAAGGGGGTGAGAAAAGAAAGTGCCGTACTCACAGATGTTGGACAGAAGAAGAAAGTTGCAGTCTGGGGTGAAGCTCAATCTTTCTTCAGAGAGGAACAACAGCAGGAGCAGCTTCAGAAGCTCATGGTCAAACTTCCGTATTCAGACAATAGCAAGGCTCTGATTGACAAAAGAACCAGGCTCCTTCCGGTCATCCCGAACTCCCCATTGGCCCATCAAAAGAAGGTCGCGGTCCATAATTGCGGACAACATGGGGCATGCGCAGTTCTTGTTGACACCCGCTGAACATGCGTAATATTTACTGACACCGAGGAGTATGCGCAGTGTGGTCTGTGGAGATGCCGGTGTTGCTGACAAGATTTTGTACCCGAACGTCAATAGTTTAAAAAAAAAGCTGAAGCCATATTTTTTTTTTACCTGTAGCTCGACATTTTATTGCGTTTGCATTGTGAGACTACTCAACTTTTGTATGTCTTTTCACCAGGGTAGGGGGAGTCCAAAGCTTAGATTTAGGTTGAGATGGGGAAAGATTTAAAAGGGACCTCAGGATCAGAAAAAAAACAGCGTGAAAGTTAATTCGCCTCAACACATGCCCCTTCTTATGCCCTGAACAAGATAGATTGTTCACAGCCTATTAATCATGAGTAGCAATGATGGTGGGAAACTTGGAAGGGTTCAAAAACGATTTATAAATATGATTTGGAGATGCGGTGTTGGACTGGGGTGTACAAAGTTAAAAATCACACAACGCCAGGTTATAGTCCAACAGGTTTAATTGGAAGCACACTAGCTTTCGGAGCGACACTCCTTCATCCGGTGATCACCGGATGAAGGAGCGTCGCTCCGAAAGCTAGTGTGCTTCCAATTAAACCTGTTGGACTATAACCTGGTGTTGTGTGATTTTTATATTTATAAATATGTTGCAAGGGTTGGAGGGGTTCAGCTGCAGGGAGAAGCTGAATAGGCTGGGGCTGTTTTCCATGTAGCATTGGATGCTGAGGGTTTATAAAACCTTATAGAGATTTATAAAATCATGAGGGGCATTGATAGGTTAAATACACAAGGTCTTTTCGCTGGGGCGGGGGAGTCCAGAACTAGAGGGCATTCATTTTGGGAGAGAGGGAAAAAGATATAAAAAGGACCTAAGGGGCAAATTTTTCACGTAAAGGGTGGTGCATGTATTGAATTAGCTGCCAGAAGAAGTGGTGGAGGCTGGTACAATTACAAAATTTAAAAGGCATTTGGTTGGGTATATGGGCCAAGATTAATTTAGGATACCTGGTCAGCATGGACCGACAGGTTTGTTTCCATACTTTACAACTCTATGGTTCTATTTCTGCATAGTCAGAATCAATTTCACAAGACTAGGAATAGGTCATACACAACTTACAGCCCGTCCTCAACTGTGCAAGTTTCAGAAAGATGTCTGCAGCTTTTCTATAAAGTTGAACATGCTTTCATGATGCTTCTGAATATATCATTTTAGCTATTCTCAATTTTAAAGACGAGACTCTGCAAAGGTGCTCAGATGCTCTCTGTCCCTCAAATGTATTTTCACTTTTTTCCTTAATTTGACACATTCATTTAAATACAATTTGCACCCATTAATTGTGTACATGAGGAAAGATTGCTTCTTTCCTCATGTACACAATTAAAAGAGTAGCATGGAACTGAGCAGCATTTAAGGGATTAGCACATTGATATAAAAAGTACATATATGTTGCTTTATTTTTGTGTATATCTAATATTATTTGCTGTTGTAAAAGTTTAATGGCTAATATGTTTCACCTTCTAATAACATTCTATACTTCTTGTCATCTTTTTCATTAATAGGATAGAAGGAAGTCATTCAGCAACTTAAATGGCTTTCTTTTCTCAAGCGGCCTTGATATTTCATTTTCATGTCCTTGATTCAGCTCCATTTGCAGCATCTTTGACAGCATCTTGTTCCAGGTCATCGTGTATGGAGGAAAGCTTCACTGAAGTGATTCTTAAGGCTGGCTGCATGACAGTTTTCAGGTTTTGGTGCCCTGGATAACATGTGATCAGCAGGCATCTGGCAGTTTGCAGGAATTTGGTGCCTATGCTATGGTCATTTAACAGTACTTATTTTGTTAATTTTTCTGCAGGATATCAAGAGGAAGACATGCAGAAAGAAATCTGAAACCAAGTGTAATATCAACTTCTGACAGAGCCACTTGACTTATTGGAACTTGAACATCAGCAGCCATTTAAATCAAGAAGCAATGTTTGTTTCTGTGTGCTCCAGAGATTTTGGACACTGGTGTGACAGGAAGAACATTGCGGAATAGATACCCAAGTAAGGGAGATTCAGGGCACTGACTGAAAAGCACTTGACCGAATTACTCAGCTTGGGGGATCAAAATCACACCACCAGAAACTGTGAACCTGCTCTGTTTGCAATTGCAGCTGGCCGGCAAACCCAGAGCAACACCAGGAGAACCCAAGCTCAAAAATGAAAAAAACAACTATGGAAACGTGGGGACACTAGGAAAAGATTCCCTTCGCTTTCGGCACTTAAAACCCACAGACGCTTTCACAACGGGGAGAGGCTGTTCATCTGCTCTGTGTGCGTGTAGAGATTCATTGATTCTTCCACCCAACTGACGCACCAGGGGGTTCATACCAGAGAGAGGCTGTTCACTTGCCCCGAGTGCGGGAAAGGCTTCAGTCAGATGTGCAACCTGTGAATACTCCAGCGGGTCCACTCGGGGAAAGAGGGCATTCACAGCCCTGCATACGGGAAATGGTTTGCTCAGTTAGCTGCCCTGCTGATCCACCAACAGGTCCAAACTAAGGACTGACCATTCACTTGCTTTCAGTGTGGGAAAGGATTCATTGACTCCTCCTACCTGCGCAAGCACTGGTGAGTTCATGTGCCATCACAGAGGGATTGAAGTAGCGACAGTCTCGTGCTATTATTGACTGGACGATTAACCCAGTTCTGGGCACTCCCAGGTTCGAATCCCCGCCGTGGCAGCTGGTGAAATTTTAATCCAGTCAGAGGGCTGAAGCTTAGAATCTAACCATGAAATCATTTTCGGGGGAAGACCATCCGATTCACTAATGTCTTTTATAGGGAAGGTAAATGTCATCCTTTACCTGGTCTGCCCCACATATTTGAGCTTCAGATTGATATGACAGGTCGGCACAACACCGAGGGCCGAAGGCCCTGTACTGCGCTGTAATAGACAATAGGTGCAGGAGTAGGCCATTCTGCCCTTCGAGCCAGCACCACCATTCATTTTGATTATGGCTGTTTCTGCCTTATCCCCATAACCCCTGATTCCACTATCCTTAAGAGCGCTATCCAACTCTTTCTTGCAAGTATCCACAGCCTTCTGGGGCAGAGCATTCCATACACCCACCACTCTCTGGGTGAAGAAGTTTCTCCTCAACTCTGTTCTAAGTGGCCTACCCTTTATTTTTAAACTGTGTTCTCTGGTTCAGGACTCACCCATCAGCAGAAACATCCGTCCACTCACCGAGCCTGTCCAGGTCACCCTGTATTCTCCTAACATCCTCCTCACATTTCACCCTGCCACCAGCTTTGTGTCATCAGCAAATTTGCTAATATTACTTTTAATACCCTCATCCAAACCATTAATGTACATTGTAAAAAGCTGCGGTCCCAGCACTGATCCCTGCTGCACACCACTTGTCACCACCTGCCATTCGAAAAGGGAGCTGTTTGTCACTACTCTGTTTCCTGTCAGCCAACCAATTTTCAATCCATGTCAGTATTTTGCCCTTAATACCATGTGCTCTAATTTTGCTCACTAACCTCCTACGTGGGACTTTATCAAAGGCTTTCTGAAAGTCCAGGTATACTACATCCACTGGATCTCCCTTGTCCATCTTCAGAGTTACATCCTCAAAAAAGTCCAGATTAGTCAAGCATGATTTCCCCTTCATAAATGCATGCTGACTCTGACCTATCCTGTTACTACTATCCAGATGTGTTGTAATTTCGTCCTTTATAATGGACTCCAGCATTTTTCCCACCACTGAGGTCAGACTAACTGGTCTATAATTCTCTGTTTTCTCTCTCCCTCCTTTCTTAAAAAGTGGGACAACATTAGCCACTCTCCAATCCACAGGAACTGATCCTGAATCTATAGAACATTGGTAAATGATCACCAATGCATCCACAATTTCTAGAGCCACCTCCTTCAGTACCCTGGGATGTAGACCATCAGGTCCTGTGGACTTATCAGCCTTCAGACCCAACAGTCTCTCCAACACCATTTCCTGCCTAATATAAATTCCCTTCGGTTCAGGTCCTTCAGCCACTATTACATCTGGGAGATTGCTTGTGAACTCCCCAGTGAAAACAGATCTAAAGTCCCAACTCAACTCTTCTGCCATTTCTTTGTTCCTTGTAATAAATTCACCCGTTTCAGTTTTCAAGGGCCCAATTTTAGTCTTAACCATTTTTTTTCTTTTCACATACCTAAAAAAGCCTTTGCTATCCTCCTTTATATTTTTGGCCAGTTTACCTTCGTACCTTATTTTTTCTTTGCGTATTTCCTTTTTTGTTATCCTCTGTTGTTCTTTAAATGCTTCCCAATCCGCCGATTTCCCACTCATCTTTGCTATGTGATACGTTTTCCCTTTTGTCTTTATATGGTCCTTAACTTCCCTCATCAGAGCCACAGCCACCCCTGCCTCCCCTTAGGATCTTTCTTCCTTTTTGGAATGAACTGATCCTGCATTTTCTCCATTATACCCAGAAATACCTGCCATTGTTGCCATCCCTGCTAGGATATCACACCATTGAACTTTGGCCAGCTCCTCCCTCGTAGCTCCATAGTTCCCCTTATTCAACTGAAATATTGTCACTTCCAATTCTACCCTCTCCCTTTCAAACTGCAGATTAAAGCTTATTGTATTGTGGTCACTACCTCCTAATGGCTCCTTTACTTTGAGGTCCCTGATCAAATCCAGTTCGTTGCACAACACCAGATCCAGAATTGCTTTCTCCCTGGTAGGCTCCAGCACCAGCTGTTTTAAGAATCCATCTCGGAGGCACTCCACAAACTCCTTTTCTTCGGGTTCTGTACCATCCTGATTCTCCCAGTCTACCTGCATGTTGAAATCCCCCACAACTACTGTAGTAATATCTTTGCAACAGGCCAATTTCAGCTCCTTATTCAACTTACACACTACATCCAGGCTACTGTTTAGCAGCCTGTAGATAACTCCCATTAGGGTCTTTCTACCCTTAGAATTTCTCAGCTCTATCCATATTGACTCTACGTCCCCTGATTCTAGGTCCCCCTGCACAAGGGACTGAATATCATTCCTTACCAACAGGGCCACACCACTCCCTCTGCCAGTCAGTCTGTCCTTACGATAGCACGTATAGCCTTGAATACTCATTTCCCAGGATAACCCCACAACATCGTAACTGCCAATTTCCAAATGAGCTTCAAGCTCATCCACCTTATTTCTAATGCTTCGTGCATTCATATGCAATATTTTTAATTTGTTACTCCCCTCACCCTTCCTATCAATCCCTATTTCACTTGACCTTACGGCATGATCCTTTTTTGAGTTTTCTGCTCCACTGATTCCTTTGTCTTTCTTGACTTTTCTTGTTCTACCTTCCCCTTAACTTCGTTCTTAAACTTCCAGTTTGTCCCCTCCCCCGCTATTTAGTTTAAACGCAGCTGGGTTGCAGTGGCAAACCTACCTGAAGGTAGGCAGAATAGACCTACTTAAATAACCTTCCCAACAGCCTCTGCGCTCCGACGTCACTTCCGCCCAGCTCCCGCCGCTCTCTGCTGCAAGGTAAATATCGCTCACCCACCTTCCCAACAGCCTCTGCGCTCCGACGTCACTTCCGCCCAGCTCCCGCCGCTCTCTGCTGCTGTCATGTTCTGTGACTCCAGACCGCGGCGGTGAGTTTGACTCTTGACAGTCCCCTCTCCCGCCGGGCAATAAATGCTGCTCTAACCAGTGACGCCCTAATCCCACAGAGTCATGGGGTTGTACAGCACTGAAACAGATCCTTCGGTCCAACTCGTCCGTACTGACCAGAACTCCTAACCCAATTAGCTAAGATTTGGCCGCGTAAAATCTCCAAGGGGCTTACTACGCATGCTCCTCGGTGTCAGCAAGCACTGCGCATGTTCATTAGTGTTGGCAACTTAGCGCGCATGCGTATCTCTCGACGCGAAAGCGCCGCGCGACTTTCTTTTGATGGACCAATGGAGAATCCTGGAGGACCGGAAGGAGTCTGGTCCTCCTGCCAATTAGAGCCCCGCTATTGTCTAAATGCGGAAGTTGGACCATGAGGTTCTGCACTTGTTACTGTTGTACCTCTCTCTCCGAATGAAGATTGAGCTTTACCCCAGACTGCAACTTCCTTCCTCTATCCAACATTTGTGAGTACAGCACACTCTTTTCTCACCCCTTTTTCATTCTGGGCTTTAGTTGTTTATTTGCAGCAACTGCATGGAAAGGTAGTGAATCCAGGGAGGGGACAGACTCTGGAAAATTTGGTACAGGTCAGTGTCTCAATCGGCAAACACGTGCCAAATGCAGCACCACAATGAGATGGTTTGTGTGAATGAATACCCTTTGCTGTGGAAAAAAAAGCAGAAAGGCTTTTTTAATTAATTTAAATAGTGTTATATTGTCATGTGGAGAAAGTGGGAACTGCAAATACTGGAGATCAGAGCAGAAAAATGTGACGCTGCATTGCACAGTTGGTCAGGCAGCATCCGAGGAGCAGGAGAAACGACATTTCAGGCATAAGCAAGCCCTTCTTCATTCCAGGATATAAATGCTATAGGAAGGATAGAAAGTGAAGGAAGAGAGGAGGGGGAATTGCATTTTTGATAAGGTATAGTATTCCTGCTGTACTCTGGAAAGATATTCCTGAGTACATTCAGGAAGGTGATTTGTGTGGAACTGAGAGATAAGAAAGGGATGATCACCTTATTGAGATTGTATTATAGACCATGTAATAGTCAGCAGGAACTGACGAACAAATTTGTAAAGAGATTTCAGTTATCTGCAAGAATTATAGGGTGGCTATGGTAGGGGATTTTAACTCTTTAAACATAGACTGGGAGTGCAATTGTGTAAAGGGTTTAGGTGGAGAGGGTATTGTTACAAAGGGACTTAAGGGGCAACTTTTTCATGCAGAAGGTGGTGCATGCACGGAAAGAGATGGCAGAGGAAGTGGTGGATGCTGATCCAATTATGACATTTAAAAGACATCTGGATGGATCTGTGAATAGGAAGGGTGATAGGGATGTGGGCCCAATGCTGACCAAATGGGATTAGATTAGGTTAGATATCTGGGCGGCATGGACAAGTAGGACCGAAGGGGCTGTTTCTGTGCTGTATACTCTATAACTCTGGCTTGCCACTAACATTTGCCATGTGTGTTTATATTTAGTTTCTCTCTGGTTGTCGGTGTCAATATTTTGAGGTCTCATTTCAACTATCCCTCCCCATCCCCGGTCCAACCTCCCTATCCCAGATTGACAGCTATGACTTTTGTAATCTCTTTTTAGAGTATTTGAACATCTGAAGACGGAAGTTTCAAAATAAACAGATGAAGGGCTTATGCCTGAAACGTTGACTCTCATGCTCCTTGGATGCTGCGTGACCCGCTGAGCTTTTCCAGTGCCACACTCTCGAATCTGACTCTCCAGCATCTGCAGTCCTCACTTTCACATCAATGTCTGACAGTCACTCAATGCATCGGGATTGCAACAAGTTTCGACTGTGATTCTGTGAGAAGGAGCAAAGCTTTTTTTTTTCTTTTTTCAGTCCATTTTTGGCATTTATGGGACTGGATGAGAGACCCTCCTGTTGCAGCGCACTGAGTGTGGAGTCTGAAACAGTTATACGGCTTGGGAAGAGGAATCACAGTGGTGAAGGGGCTGTACACGTTTGTGTACAGCTGAAGCTTTGGCCATGGAGAAACGTGAGAAATCCCGCCCCGTGGAGAAACCGTGGAAGTGTGGCGACTGCGGGAAAGGCTTCCGTGTCCCGTCTGCCCTGGAGACTCATCGGCGCAGTCACACTGGAGAGAGACCCTTCAGCTGCGCGGAGTGCGGGAATGGCTTCACCCGCTTCTGCAACCTACTGGTCCACTGGCGGGTCCACACTGGGGAGAGGCCATTCAGCTGCCCTGAGTGTGGGAAGAGGTTCACTAGCTCCTCCCACCTGCTGGCCCACCAGCGGATCCACACAGGTGAGAGGCCCTTCCCCTGCCCCGAGTGCGGGAAGGCCTTCAGCGAATCCTCCACCCTCATAAAGCACCGGCGGGTCCACACAGGGGAGAGGCCCTTCAGCTGCCCTGAGTGTGAGAAGGCCTTCAGCTATTCCTCTGACCTACTGGCCCACCGGCGGATTCACACGGGCGAGAGGCCCTTCAGCTGCCCCGAGTGCGGGAAAGGCTTTACCCAGTCCTCTGCCCTGCTGGGACACCGGCGTGTCCACACTGGGGAGAGGCCGTTCGCCTGCCTTGAGTGCGGGCGGAGGTTCACGGTGTCCTGCAACTTGCGGAAGCACCAGCGGGGGCACCAGCGTTCTCAACAATTGGATTCTGCTGGTGACGCTGCTGTGGATCACCCCCAGGACTGAACCTCCTGCCTGCTCTGACAGTGGGCGCCGTGGTAAAGTTGGTGGGCTTTTTCTTTGTGCTGGACTGCACAAAGGGTGGTGCATATATAGAATGAGCTGCCAGAGGAAGTGGTGAAGGTTGGTAAAATTACAATATTTAAAAGGCATCTGGGTGGGGACATGAATGGAAAGGGTTTAGAGGGTATGGGCTGAGTGCTAGAAAATTAGTATAGATTAATTTAGGATATCTGGTTAGCATGGATGGGTTGGACCGTTGAGTCCAAGTAACTTTGAAAAGTTCAATCTTGTTGAGCTCACGTCCTGAAAGATTTCAAATGCTTCCCTCCAAGTGATACTGTTTAAATATGCTGAGTTAAACAAAGTATATCATCGAGTTCGACACAAACCCAGAGTTGAAGATGTCAGAAGTCACATGCCACCAGGTTACAGTCCACAGTTTAGTTGAAATCCCAAGCTTAAGGAGCATTGTTCCTTCATCACTTCACCTGAGGAAGGAGCAGCGCTCTGAAAGCTCGTGAGTTCAAATAGACCTGTTGGACTCTCACCTGGTGCCGTGTGACTTCTGACCTTGATCCAGCCCGATCCAACACCAACACCTCTGCATCAGAGTTATAGAGTTATAGAGTCATAGAGATGTACAGCATGGAAACAGACCCTTTGGTCCAACCCGTCCATGCCGACCAGACATCCCAACCCAATCTAGTCCCACCTGCCAGCACCCGGCCCATATCCCTCCAAACCCTTCCTATTCATATACCCATCCAAATGCCTCTTAAATGTTGCAATTGTATCAGCCTCCTCCACATCCTCTGGCAGCTCATTCCATACACGTACCACCCTCTGCTTGAAAACGTTGCCCCTTAGGTCTCTTTTATATCTTTCCCCTCTCACACTAAACCTATGCCCTCTAGTTCTGGACTCCCTGACTTTGCCCATTTATCCTATCCATGCCCCTCATAATTTTGTCAACCTCTATAAGATTACCCCTCAGCCTCCGACACTCCAGGGAAAACAGCCCCAGCCTGTTCAGCCTCTCCCTGTAGCTCAAATCCTCCAACCCTGGCAACATCCTTGTAAATCTTTTCTGAACCCTTTCGAGTTTCACAACATCTTTCTGATAGGAAGGAGAGTAGAATTGCATGCAATATTCTAACAGTGGCCTAACCAATGTCCTGTACAGCTGCAAAATGACCTCCCAACTCTTGTACTTAGTACTCTGACCAATAAAGGAAAGTATATGGATATTTTTCAGCATGATTTAGTGAGATGCTCACCTGGAAACTCAAAACTGTCGGAGCAACAAAGAGACGCGGGTCATAGAGTCCTACGGTGTGGAGACAGGCCCTTTGACCCAAACCGGTCCATGCCGACCAAAACATCCATCAACACTAACCCCATTTCCCTGCACTTGGCCCGTATCCTACTAAACCTTTCCTCTCCATGTATTTGTCCAAAAGCCTTTTAAATGTTGTTAATGTACCTGCCTCAATGTACTGGCAGCTCATTCCATACGAATACCATACACGGTGTTTAAAAAAAGTTACCCCTCATGTTCCCTGTTATTCTTTCCACTCTAACCTTAAACTGATGTCCTCTCGTCCTCAATTCCCCAACTCCAGGAAAAAGACTGAGTGCACACACACTATCCATGCCTCTCATGATCTTGGATACTTCTGTAAGGTCCCCCTCAGTCCCGTATGCTCTATAGAAAAGTCCTAACTTGTCGAACCTCTCCCTATAACTCAGACCCTTGAGTCCTGGCAATATGCTTGTAAATTTCTTCTGCACTCTTTCCAATTTAATACCATCCCTGTTATAGCAAGGTGACCAAAACTGAACACAATACTCCACGTGTGGCCTCACCAACGTCCTTGAAACTGCAACGTAACTTCCCGACTGTTATACTCAGTGCCCTGACTGATGAAGCTGAAAATGTGTTGCTGGAACAGCGCAGCAGGTCAGGCAGCATCAAGGGAACAGGAGAATCGACGTTTCGGGCATAAGCCCTTGTTCAGGATTCCTGAAGAAGGGCTTATGCCCGAAACGTCGAATCTCCTGTTCTCTGGATGCTGCCTGACCTGCTGCACTGTTCCAGCAACACATTTTCAGCTCTGATCTCCAGCATCTGCAGACCTCACTTTCTCCCCGCCCTGACTGATGAAGGCCAGTGTGCCAAAAGCTGCCTTCACTGTCCTGTCTACCTATGTTGTCAGAAATATAGGACTTACTCCAAACTGGATCCACAATCCAGCTGATGGGACAGGAAACTGCTTCCTTTCTTGAGATTAGTCTCCCAGAGAGAGTTTGCTGGCTGACTGTCTGATGTACTGAACCTCACAGTCCCCACTGTCCTTAGTTATCTGGAAGGGGTCCACACACATGTGCCTAAGGTGGAAGCCTTTATCATCTCTTTGGGATTGATCCCCATTCATTTGATGCTATTGAGTCATACAGCCCGGAAACAGACTCTTCGGTCCAACCAGTCCATGATGCCCCACTAAACTAGTGCCTTCTGCATACTCCGGTATCCAGTAGTCTGTATCCAGTAGGAATAGTCATAGAGATGCACAGCACAGAAACAGACCCTTCAATCCAACTTGTCCATGCTGACCAGATATTCCCACCTCATCTCATCCCATTTGCCAGCACTTGGCTCATATCCCTCTAAACTCTTTCTATACTTACACACATGAAGATGCCATTTACATGTTGACATTGTACCAGCCTCCACTGCTTTTGCTGGCAGCTCATTCCATACACACACCACCCTCTGCATGAAAAGATTGCTCCTCAGGTCCCTTTTAAAACTTTCTCCTCTCACTTAAAACCTATTCCCTCTCGTTCTGGACTCTTTTTTTTCCCCCACCTAAAGTCCTTGACTATTTACCCTATCTATACCCCTCATGGTTTTATAGACTTCTATAAGGCAACTGACACCCCAGGGTAAACAACCCCAGCCTATTCAGTCTCTCCCTTTCCTTCCAAACCTTCCCTATTCATGTACTTATCTAAATGTCTTTTAAATGTTGTAATTGTATCCGTGTCCACCACTTCCTCTTGAAGTTCATTCCACACACGAACCACTCTCTGCATAAAAGATTTGATCCACATGTCTGTTTTTCAATCTCTCTCATCTCACTGTAAAAATGTGTCCCCTGGTCTTGAAATCCCCCATCCTCGGGAAGAGACAACTACCATTAACCCTATCTACACCCCTCATGGTTTTATAAACATCGCCTCTCAATCTCCTCTGCTGTAGCGGGAAGGCATCCCAGCCTTCATTCCAATTTGATAATAGTGGCACAGTGAAGATTTTGGCTCTGTGTGTCAAGGATCTCTCAATTCTAAGCCAACACCGTGCTTCTTAAGTTCACCTGATCTTAAAATGAAAGGCACCCTATTCATTTAAAATGTCTGTTTTCTGTGCAAAGTCAGTCCTGGTCGGCAAATTGCCAGTGGTGTCTTATATTCCCATAGGCTACTTGTGACTGGGTCATATGCTCTGTTTTGAGATGTATGAGTAAAAATTCACAATAAAAGATGAATGGAGCCTTTATTGATGACTCATTATTGAACACACTCTCCATTTACAGATGTGATTGAGAGGCTTCTCCGAATAAATATTTGACTGATAATGGAGTTTGTCAGGATTTTGAGAGTCACTGTGGCTCTGTCACAGCACAGGGGCGGGCTCTTTCAGACAGAATACTTCAAGCAGAAAATTCTCCCACATCAGCCAAGCAAACTCAACGTGTTTGTAACAAATTGTGAAACTTGAAAGGGTTCAAAAAACATTTACAATGATGTTGGAGGGTTAGAGGGAGACGCTGAATAGGCTGGAACTATTTTCCCTGGAACGTTGGTGGCTGAGGGCTAACCTCGAGGTTTATAAAATCCAGAGGGGCTTTGATAGCGTAAATAGGCAATTCTCCTCAAGGTGGGAGAATTTTGAATTAGAAGGCGCAGTTTTAGGGTGAGAGGGGAAAAGTTTAAGAGGGATCTCAAAGTGGTAAGTTTCTCACAGAGGGTAGTGTGTGTACAGGATGTGTCCAGAGGAAGTGTTGGAAGCTGGTACAATTACAACATTAAGATTAGATTAGATTACTTACAGTGTGGAAACAGGCCCTTCGGCCCAACAAGCCCACGCCGAAGCGCAACCCACCCAGACCCATTCTCCTTCATTTACCCCTACACCTAATACTACGGGCAATTTAGCATAGCCAACTCACCTAACCTGCACATTTTTTGGATTGTGCGAGGAAACCGGAGCACCCGGAGGAAACCCACGCAGACACTGGGAGAATGTGCAAACTCCACACAGAACCTGGGTCTCTGGCGCTCTGAGGCAACAGTGCTAACCACTGTGCCACCTTTGATGCGGTGCATCTCTCCGCACACAAAGAAACTGTCAGTGACATTGCCTCAACCTAACTCTGAGACTCATTGTGGTAATTTTTGTACCGCAAGAAGACAGACCCTCAGAGGAAAGGGGCGGAGACACCTCTCCACCAATCACCAAACCTACTGTCGGTGTGGCCTAATTGGAGAGCTAAAAATCACACAACAGCAGGTTATAATCCAACAGGTTTAATTGGAAGCACACTAGCTTTCGGAGCAACGGTCCTTCATCAGGTGATTGTGGAGGGCTCGATCGTAACCAGGCATGGTACATTGGGGAAACCGAGCAAAGGCTACGACAACGGATGAATGGGCACCGCACAACAATCAACAGACAGCAGGGTTCCCTCCCAGTTGGGGAACACTTCAGTGGTCCAGGACATTTGACCTCGAACCTTCGGGTGACCATCCTCCAAGGTGGACTTCGGGACAGGCAGCAGAGGAAAGTGGCCGAACAGAGGCTGATAACTAAGTTCGGTACCCATAGGGAGGGCCTCAACCAGGA
>NC_057753.1:10208427-10223514 GCF_004010195.1 Chiloscyllium plagiosum
TGCCCTCTAGTTTGGGATTCCCCCTCCCCTGCGGGAGAGACAGGCAAAAGGAATGAGATGTGCAGTCACAGGGGAAAAAAATTGTGGCTCCCGCCTTTTTGATCCCAAATTGGCAATTGGACACAATCTCTGTCAGTAACAACCGGCGCCGGTCGCCATTGGTCAGGTGGAGTAAGGTGCGCTCTGATTGGAGGAGGCGCGGATGACGCGCGTCACTGAAGGAGGAGACGGAAAGAAGAAGAAAAACAAAGATGGCGGCGCGAGGCTGCGGTTTTCTCATCGACTCAGCGGGCGGTTTCTGACGGAGGGAGGGGGCAGACAGGCATCGTTTACCTCAGAAAATACTTTTAAAATACATTTCAAATTAAAGTCGGACCTTTTCAAACAAAAGTTGTGAAGAAAAGGAGGCAGTCCCCGGTGGGGTTTATTGTTTATTTTTGTATAATTCCCGGGGCCCGGGAAGTGGGAGGTGACGGTTACCGGGTGAACGAGAAAACACATTAAAAATGTCGGCGTTGGAGGAGAGAGAGCCGGCGCCCGCGGCTTCTTCGGCGGTGTCTGGAGCCCAGGAGCTCAACAACCCCCCGGAGCTGGAGGAAGGTCCGAGCTCCAAGAAGCGGGGGGTCCGGCTGGAGGCTGGATTTGCTCAAGGCTTGTATCTATTAACTTATTTAAATGGTACCTACTGTATGGGGCTATGGTTTACATTAAAACCGGAGGATCATGTCAGAGTGTTTGTTTATATTGAGCAGGTGTAGTTGGTAAAATACACTCCGTGGAGGAGCACCTTCTATGATGCTGCATTTCTTGCCTTCTGCCCTTCCCCTATTTGTTATCTCCCAAATTTAATTTCATATTAATGAGACTTGGTATTCACTGAGTGCTATTAATTTGTTTGTTGGATTATTGTAAGACAAAAATAATGGTGTAATTTCATTTCTGATGTCAGAGTTTGACATTGAGTGTGCTGGTGTGAATACCAGTTAGGTTGTGAAAATAAGTCAAGAACTTGTAGTTTTTAATAAAAAGAGCAGTTCACCACTATCAATGGCATTGTCTCATTTGAAGGTGATGAGTTAAGCCTGACCAACAAACTGTTTCATGCAGTCACCCAATTTAATTAAAATTTTCTTTAACTTATTTAAAGAAAATAACTCTGGCAGGTGAAGATTTATACAATTTGTTTATAAGATTTATTTATATGTTCACTGCTCTCTATGTGGTCTCTGCCACATTGGGGAGACTGGATACCATCTTGCAGAACAGTTCAGGGAACAGCTCTGGGACACCAAAACTAAACAACCCCACTGCCCTGTGACTGAACACTTTAACTCCCACTCTGTCAAGGACATGCAAGTCCTGGGCCGCCTCCCCCTCCAACTCTAGCTATCTGACGCTTGTAGGAAGAACACTTCATCTTCCACCTTGGGACCAACCAACTTCATGGGATCAATGTAGATTTCACCAGTTTCCTTATTTCCTCCCACTCCCACACCACACACCTTGTCCCAGATCCAACCTTCTAATTCTGCATCGGCCTCTTGAGCTGTCCTACCTGTCCATCTTGCTTACCTATCCATCTTGCTTCCCACCTATTCGCTCCACCCTCCTGTCTTACCTATCATGATCAAGTCCCACCTCCATCTACCTATTTCATTCACACCTGTCCCCCCATCCCCAATTATCTCTCAGCCCCCTTGGACCACCCCTCATTTCTGATGAAGAACTTATGCTCTAACCAAGACTGTGATGAAGCAACGTCCTCAACAAATAAGAAAGAGCTCCCAATTCAGATTTATTTCCCCATACTTTTAGAAATAAGAAATGTGTTTTTCTTCCACTTTGCGCTGTCTGAAGTGTTATGCCACACCACTTCTTTGCCCACCTTTTAAGAATCCTTTCAACTTGTTTTTCTGACAATGGTGGTGGTGACCAATAGCAATCGTTTCACTCCTCCTCAATGCCCCATTTCTCCTCTTATGAACCACTTTGACATGTTGTCTGAGTGTACTTGGTTTTCAAAATGCAGTTTGGCCATTGAAGTGAACAGGGTTAATCTTTATCGATCGCTAGCTGTGTTTACACAAACTGTAATTATCCACCGATTTGCTGTCTTTTATTCCACCAAAGCTGGAAACAATGATCTGTATTTATATTGCACTCAGGTGTAGAAAATCATCCCAAGGATTATCACATTATTATAGTTGACTGAAGCCATAACAGGAGGCATTGCGTGGCAATTTGAGGCTAAAAACTTGGCTGGAAAGAATGTAGATTGATGAGAGAAGTCAAAAGACAGACTGTGGCCAGAGATTCTATCAGTCTGGCTTGATTAAGTGGTGGATCTTCAAAAGCATCTTCCAAGCCATCACCTCAACCACCAAGAGCAGGTAAGTGTGAACATTGCATTCCTTTGCTTCTTTGCGTGGGTTTCCTCCGGGTGCTCCGGTTTCCTCCCACAGTCCAAAAATGTGCAGGTTAGGTGAATTGGCCAAGTTAAATTGCCCGTAGTGCTAGGTGAAGGGGTAAATGTAGGGGAATGGGTCTGGGTGGGTTGCACTTCGGCAGGTCGGTGTGGACTTGTTGGACCGAAGGGCCTGTTTCCATACTGTAAGTAATCTAATCTAATCTAAAAGTCCTGGAATTTGCTACTGAACATTATTGTAGACCGCATCATATTTGTGTAGCAATTTGAGGCAGCTCAGCACCACTTTTTCAAGGACTGTTAGGGAAGAGTTGTTAGCAGAGCCATTGATATTCACATTTCATGAAATAATAAGCAAAGAGGATTGGCTAACCAATGATACAATTGGGATAAGTGGCATGTTTAGGATGGCAAATTGTAACTAGTAGTGTGCCACAAGGATCAGTGCTGGGGCCAAAATTATTTACAAAATATATATGAATTCCTTGGATAAGTAAAGTGAATATACTATTGCCAAGATTGCAGAAGAGATGGTTGATGGGAAGGCAGGTGGTGAAGATGACGTGAAATATCTGCTGAGGGAAATAAACAGATTAAGCAAATGAACAAAGCCCTGGCAGATAGAACAGAATGTGGGGAAATGAGGTTGTGCACTTTGGCAGGAGGAAAAGTGTTGAATGTTAAATGGAGAAAGCTGTTGAATAGAGGGATTTGGAAGCTCACCTCAGCCATGATTGAATGGCGGAGTGGACTTGATGGGCCGAATGGCCTTACTTCCACTCCTATGTCTTATGGTCTTATGCATCTCTTCATCCAAGTTCAGTGAGTAATAGGGAAGGTAAATGGGAGGTTTTACTTAAATAGAGTATAAAAGTAGGGAGGTTATAGTGAACCTATGTCAGGCACCAGTCAGGCCACAACTGAACACTGGGAACAGTTTAGGGCCCTTTAAGGAAAGATATACTGGCATTGGAGGCAGTCCAGAGAAGGTTTACCAGGATGATATCAGGGATGGAAAGAATATCATATGAAGAGAAGTGAATAGGTTGGGCCTGTACTTATTAGAAGTTAGAAGATTTAGAGGTAACCTTATTTTCACATAAAAGATTCTGAGGAGGCTTGACGGGCGTGATGTGGAAAAGTTTACCTTTGTGGGTGAGTCTAGCACCAGAGGGAATAACTTGCAAATGAGGGATTGCATGTTGAAGACAGATAGGAATTTTTACTGAAGGCAGTTAGTCTGTGGAACATGTTACTACAGAGTGATGTTGAACCTGGGTCGTTAAGTGCATTCAAGGCTGACAGATTTTTTTTCAACCAGTGAGGGAATTGAGGATTATGGGACAATGGCAGGGAAGTGGAGTTGATGTTTACCAGAGCAAGCACGATCTGAATAAATGGCAGAGTTGATTCAATGGGCTGAATTGAATATTGAATAGTAAATAATAAAGGGGAAAAGGACACAACAGGCAACTACAGGCAGTGTTGGAAAGTTGGAGATTGTACAGAGTTGGTGGCGTTTTGGCATTGTTACTGGATTTTAAAATCAATTAATATATCTGGAATATAAAGCTTATCACTGCTTTGGTGATCTTAGCAATTGATATAAGGACCTTTCTTGAAAAATGTTGTGCTGGAAAAACACAGCTGACCAGGCAGCATCAGAGGAGCAGGAGAATCGACATTTTGGGTATAAGCCCTTCTTAGGAATCTTTTAACGGGTGGTGCGGGGTTGTGGGACTATGAGGTTGGAGGCAGTGGATGGGAGATCCCCTGAGGTGATGAGGTTATGGATGGTCTGGGAGATGATGGTTTGGTGGGAGGTGGGGTCATGGTCAAGGGGGCAGTAGGAGGAGGTGTCCGCGAGTTGGCGTCTAGCTTCAGCGGTGTAAAGATCGGTGCGCCAAACTACCACTGCACCTCCCTTGTCTGCCAGTTTGATGGTGAGGTTGGGGTTGGAGCAGAGGGAGTGGAGGGCTGCGTGTTGTGAGGGTGAGAGTTTGGAGTGGGTGAGAGGGGTGCACAGGTTGAGGCGGTCAATGTCGCGGCGACAGTTGAATATGAAGAGATTGAGGGCGGGTAAGAGGCCAGCACGGGGCGTCCAGGTGGATGGGGTGTGTTGGAGGCGGGAGAAGGGGTCGTCAGAGGGTGGGCAGGAGTCCTGGTTGAAGAAATAGGCGCGGAGGTGAAGGCAGCGGAAGAAATGCTCTGTCTAGCCGCGTGTCGAACTCATTGATCTGGGAGCATAGGGGGATGAAGGTGAGGCCTCTGCTGAGGACTGATCATTCATCCTTAGAGAGGGGGAGGTCTGGAGGGATGGTGAAAACACGGCAGGGCTGGGAGTTAGTCGTGGGGGCGGCGTGGCGTACAGCGTGGTCCTTGAGCAGGTGAGTGACGTCACTGGGGGCGGAAGTTGCTGCGGCAACAGCAACTCCGGGGGCAGAAGTGGCACATCGGGCAGAAACGGCGCTGGTCCTGGTGGCCGTGTATCTGTTGGCAATGGTCTTCCTGGCGATCGTGGAGGCTGCATGGTCGGTGGTGGCTGTTGTCTGTGCGGCACTGGGGGCGGAAGTGATGTCACCGTTTGCCGCGGCGATGGTGGCTGCAACGGCCAAGTGGGCAATGGCGCCTGAGCGGCTCCGGAGGTCGCGAGAAGGTTCAGGAACGGTCGAGGAATTCGGAGTGTGGGGGTGAGTACGTGAAAGTGTTTTGTACTTACTTTCTTTGATGTTTGATATGGCTCGGAAAAAGCATTTGTTCAGTGTATGAATTCTTCTGAGGTTGAAGAACAGCAGAGGTCCTTTGCAGGTCTGGGAGGCTGTTGTCCTGAGCTTGGGCAGGGCTGACTGCAGGGAGTGTAGGTGGCGGCGCATGGCTGTGAGCGTGGAACGGAGGATCCGGAGGGAGGTCTGTTGCTGGAGGCTTCGGGTTTGTTGCAGGTACTGGTTGTCCTGGTTGAGTCCAAATTGTGTTGGTCTGAACGTAGTCCGGAGTCCATGCGGGGTCAGTCGGTTCCGTAGGCAGGTGCTGAGGAAAGAGTTGTGGCTGTAGTAGCAAGTTTGTTTCAGGATGTGTCTGAAAGAGCTTCAGGGCAGAGGAGATTGGGGGTGCAGTGAGGGAGAGACTCAGAGAGATCATTGTAGAGGGATGAGGAGAGCTTCTTCAAGGTAGGCATCCTTGCAAGAGGATTCGCAGTAGGTTAAAATCAACTAGGAGAAAGTGAGGATTGCAGATGCTGGAGACCAGAGTTGACAATGCGCAACAGAACCAGAACTTTATTGGGATCAAAGACATTTAAATGACAGGAGACATTGTCCCTGAAACGATCCGAATGTGAGCTGCAAGATTTTCACACACTAATCGGTTTCTCTGGGGATGCAGTGTCTGCCTCACTGCAGCCTGGTCAGTTCCTCTGCTCCCGTTCAGAGCTGAGTTGTGGGTGACCACATGCTTACCTGGGGTCAAGATGTAAGAGGGTAACGGTGAACTTGGATTGAGGGCATCCTGTGTCATGTCAGTGAGGTCAAGGGTCGCTGCTTTACTCAACTTATAATCGGGGTCAAGGGAATATTGGGCTGGGCTTGTATCAGTTTGAGCTTCAAAGAATTAAATGATCTGATGGAGATGTATGACATTCTGAGAGGACTTAACAATGTGAATGTATGAATCCCTTTGTGCCAGAGACTAGAAATGAGTGGACACAGTTAACAAATAAGTGGCCCCTCATTTAAGATGGGAAAGTTTTGCTTTTCTCTCAAAGGTTCCCGAATCTTTGAAATTCACTCCCTCATAGAGCAGCACAGGGTGGTGGCCCAGGTTTGATTCCACCCTCAGCCAATTGTTTGCATGGTGTTTGCACATTCTCCCCGTGTCTGTGTGGGTTTCCTCCTACAGTCCAAATGATGTGCGGATTAGGGTGGATTGGCCATGGGAAATGCAGGGTTACAAGGATAGGGTAGCTGGATAGGATAGTTAGTGTCAACTTGATGGGCTGAATGGCCTGCTTGCATGCTGTAGGGATTCTAGAACTGCCTGGAGCGTGTAACTTACCAGATGATACGTGGACACTTTTCGTACACTGCTTTTATTCAAGCCTGCAGAGCCACTTCGGCAATAAACCCCCCTAAATGATCAAGGTAATCTGTTTGATATACCGTTTTTTTATTTTAAGAGCAGCTTATGTATACCAATCAACAGTATACACTTGTCTTTGGGATATCGACATCCAATTATGATTAGTAGTTCTGATTACTTTATTTGTCTTACCTAATTGTATTTAACTAACTACAGCATAGTCATAGAGATGTACAGCATGGAAACAGACCCTTCGGTCCAACCCGTCCATGCCGACCAGATATCCCAACCCAATCTCGTCCCACCTGCCAGTACCTGGCCCATATCCCTCCAACCCCTTCCTATTCATATACCCATCCAAATGCCTCTTAAATGTTGCAATTGTACCAGCCTCTGGCAGCTCATTCCATACACATACCACCCTCTGTGTGAAAAAGTTGCCCCTTACGTCTCTTTTATATATTTTCCCTCTTACCCTAAACCTCTAGTTCTGGACTCCCCAACCCCAGGAAAAAGACTTTGCCTCTTTACCCTATCCATGCCCCTCATTGTTGCCTAATTACAATTTCTAATGTCTATAGAGTACAATTTTTTTGTCATGACTGTTCTCTTGAACACTGACTTGTGATCTCTGCATTGTTGTCAAAGTTCCTTGTTTGTCCCTACATTGTCAAGGTTTTACTTTGTCGAATGTCTTCCTGGCATTTTGCAGTTAGCATCCTATATTCTGCTCTTGTCAACATTTTCCCTTCCAAGTCTGTGCTGAGGATTTAATGAGAAACTTCGAGTGTGGTGAGACTGTGGAACTCACTACCACAGTGAGTAGTTCGGGTGAAAGCAAGGGTAAGCAAGCCCATACAAACGATTGTCATTATCACCAGATTCACAGCACAGTGAAATTAAAACACGCAATGTCCCTCAGAATTTCACAACTCTTCCTAGTCAGACTTGAAGAACAGATCTTGCACACCAAAAATTATAATTTAAACAAAAATTAACAATTATAAATGCTGCAACTTTACTCAGGCAAAATTAAACAAGATAATCTAATTAATAGCAATGATTTAAGCTCTTTGATCATGCCCCCACCATCTCACAGACAGAGACTTAAGGGGCAAATTAAAAAAGAAAATAAAGAAATGACCAATTCAACCAGTTTCCAACAATCGATTTCCAAGCTTTTGTGCAATTCTTGGACGATGAGTCGTTCACACGCATATAACCGTATATCTAATTTCAAAGTCACTGCCGAATGCGAATGGTTGTCCCGATGCACTCAGCGACTTCTTACAGACTGCAACTCATTCCCAGAAAGAGCCAACAGTTCTTTAACTGGACAGAAAAAACTAGAGAGTAGCAGCTTCTGGGCTCAACATGCTGCAGCTCCCACTGGAAGGAAAGTTGGATGGAGGGAAGTCCAACAGAAAACAAAAATAGCTCACCGACTCTCCCATTGCACCCACTGCCAGAACGGGCGGGAGTTTCAGTCCTGGGGGTGACCCACAACAGCATCACCGGTGTAATCCGATTGGTTGGAAGCACTAGTGCCCCCGCAAGTTGCGGGACAACAAAAACCTTCACCCGCACTAGGGGCTGGCAAATGGCCTCTCAACAGTGTGGATCCGCCAGTGCCTCAGGAGATGGGAAGAATTGCTGAAGGCCTTCCTGCACTCGGGGCAGGGGAAGGGCTTCTCCCCAGTGTGGATCCGCCAGTGCCTCAGGAGATGGGAAGAATTGCTGAAGGCCTTCCTGCACTCTGGGCAGGTGAACGGTCTCTCACTAGTGTGAACCCGCTGGTGCCTCTGCAGTACATAGGAATTGCTGAAGTTCTTCCCACACTCAGGGCAGGAAAACGGCCTCTCCGGTGTGACTGCGCCGATGAGTCTCCAGGTTAGGCGGGACATGGAAGCGGGATTCCTCGGGTTTCTTCATGGCCGAAGCTTCAGCTGCACACAAATGTGTGTGCAGCCGCTGCCGTGAATTCCTCTTTCCAGGCCGTATAACTGTTAAAGGCTTCACACTCGGGGCGCTGCAAAGATAGGGTGTCATCTTGTCCCACTGATGCTGAAAATGTACTGAAACAGGGACCAAAAAGCTTGGCTCCTTCACACAGAATCATAGTCGAAAATTGTTGCGGTCCAGATGGGTTGATTGACCGTCAGACATTGACATGAAAGTGAGGACTGCAGACGCTGGAGAGTCAGAGTCAAAAGGTGCGACGCTGGAAAAGCACAGTGGGTCAGGCAGCATCCGAGGAGCAGGAGAGTTTTGGGCATTAGCCCTTCATCTGTTGATTTTGAAACTTCTGTCTTCAGATCTTCAAATACTCTGTACAAAGAGATTACAAAAGTCATCAGGGTCAATCCAGGGCAGAAATTCTATTTTCTGCAGAACTTTTTTTTTTGCTTTTGCACAAAAGAAAGCACCATCCTACACTCCCCTGACTGTGATACTTCAGGATCTTCCAGGAACAGAAAAGCCAAACGTCAAGACTGACATCTCTTTGAATTTTGGATAATTCCACCTGAGAGTTAATATCTTTCACGACATTGGAATAATGCTGAGAGTGAGCAGGTCTGATTTTGTGAAGCAAAAACAAAGTGTGTTAGTTCAGGATGAACCTACAATGCAGCTTCTTGAGAAATAACCAGACACAAAATGGTTAATGTCTGGGGTGCAGGATGTGTGTGGTGGAGATGAGACATAAAGGCATTTACACCAATACCAGAGAGAAACGGAATATACAGATATAGCAAGTTGGAGACATAGAGATATACAGCATGGAAACACACCCTTCGCTCCAACTTGTCCATACCGACCACATATCCTAACCTAATCAAGTCCCATTTGCCAGCACTTGGCTTATATCCTTCTATACCCTTCCTATTCATATAACCATCCAGATGCCTTTTAAATGTTGGAATTGTACCAGCCTCCATCACTTCCTGGGGCATCTCATTTCTTATACGCACCACACTCTGAATGCACCTTCGGTCCCTTTTAAATCCCCCCGCCTCCTCACCCCTAACCTTTTCCCCGCTGGGGCAGCACAGTGGCTCAGTGGTTAGCACTGTTGCCTCTCAGCAGCAGGGACCCGGGTTCAATTCCTGCCTTGAGTGACTGTCAGTGTGGAATTTGGACATTTTCCCTGTGTCTGCGTGGGTTTCCTCCAGGTGCTCTGGTTTCCTCTCACAATCCAAAAATGTGCAGGTTCGTTGAATTGGCCATGCTAAATTGCCCATTGTAAACCTCCACCCACACCACCTCCCTCACCTCCATCCAAGGCCCCAAAGGAGCCTTCCACATCCATCAAAGTTTTACCTGCACATCCACCAATGTCATTTATTATATCCGTTGCTCCCGATGCGGTCTCCTCTACATTGTGGAACTGGATGCCGCCTAGCAGAGCGCTTTAAGGAACATCTCTGGGACATCCGCACCAATCAGTCACACCGCTCTGTGGCCCAACATTTCAACTCCCCCTCCCACTCAGTCGAGGACATGGAGGTCCTGGGCCGCCTCCACTGCCGCTCCCTCACCACCCGAAGCCTGGATGAAGAAGGCCTCATCTTCCGCATTGGAACACTTCAACCCCAGGGCGTCAATATGGACTTTACCAGTTTCCTTACTTCCCCACCTCACCCCAGTTCCAAACTTCCAGCTCACCACTATCCCCATGACTTGTCCTACCTGCCTATCTTCCTTTCCACCTATCCATTCCACCCTCCTCTCTGACCTATCAACTTCATCCCCACCTCCATTCACCTATTGTCTACTCTAATCCAGAATCTGGTTTCCAGCATCTGCAGTCATTGTTTTTACCTAAATTGCCCATAGTATCCAGGGATGTGGAAGTTACGTGCATTAGTCTGGGATAAATGTAGAGTCGTGGAGGAATCGGTCTGGATGGGTTACTCATCAGAGGGTCAGTGTGGACTGTTGGGCCAAAGGGCCTGTTTCCACACTGTAGGGACTCTAAGTAGTTGTGGACTCCCCTATCCCAGGGAATATACCTTGCCTATCATACCCTATCCCCATGCCCTTCATGATATTATAAACATCTGTAAGGTCACCCCTCAGCCTCCAGTGCCCAAGGGAAAACAGCCCCTCCCTACTCAGCTCAAACTCTCCAACCCTGGCAACATCTTTGTAAATATTTTTTGAACCCTTTCAGGTTTCGCAACATCCTTCTGATCGGAGGGAAACCAGAATTACAAACAATATTTCAAAAGTGGCCTAATCAATGTCCTATGCCACCACAACATAACCAACTAACTCCAATACTCAGTTGAAGGATTGGGCAAGTTTTCAAACCCCACAAAAAGCAACCACGAAAGAATAGAAAGACAAATGGAACTTTTGAGGGTCAGCTTAGAAGCATCAATGCCTCGAGGCATAGATCCTTTTGTTACACAATGATTGTTCAATTCTGTGACCAAAATAATTGGATTCGTAATTATACCAGATATTCTCATTATCTCATGCAAGAACCCAGCCAAATTGTTTCAGACAGTACATTTACGTGATTTTATACAATTCCCTATTCCCAGGATGTTGCCAGGAATGGAGGGTTTGAGTTATAAGGAGCCTGGATAGGCTGAGACGATCTTCTATTGGAGCTGAGGAAATTGACAGATGACTTTACAGAGGTTTATAAAATCATGGGGGTATAGATAAGGTCTTTTTTCCTTTGGTTGATAGACAGGATGCTCATAGAATCCCTACACTGTGGAAACAGGCCCTTTAGCCTAACAAGTCCACACCGACCCTCCAAAGAGTAACCCACGCAGACCCATTCCCCTGTATTCACCCCTGATTAATTAACCTAACCTACACATCTATGGGCAACTGAGCATGGCAAATTCATCTAATCTGCACATCTTTGGATTGTGGGAGGAAACCAGAGGGTTTTGTTTTGTTTGGTCTCGTTATTAGACTGTTAATTCCAGATTTATATTGAATTCAGATTCCATCATCTGCCGTGGCAGGTTTTGAACCCAGGTCCCCAGACCATTACCTGGGTGAATAGTCTGGCGACAATTCAAGTCGGCCATCGCCTCCACAGAACACATTGGCATATTATGTTTAGAGGTAACAAAGGAGCAAGGGACTTCAGCAGCTGCTGAGCTGTTGATATTACACAAGGGAAAATCAGCATTCTCAGTAATGGCACCTTCTGAAGCCAGGGCCTCACATCAGAGGTAAGGCCATGGGAGTCATCAGGAATAGGAACAGCAGTCGGCCATTCGACCCCTTGAGCCTGGTCCTCCATTCAATAGGATCATGCCTGACCTGACATCCATGTCCACTTTCTGGCCCTTTCCCTGTATCCGTGGACCCCTGACTGATCGTGAATCTATAGTTCCCAGCCTGGGGTCTAGAGAGCAAAGGTCAACATTGGATTGAGAGCATCCTGTGTCATGCCAGTGAGGTAAAGGGTCGCTGATTTACTCAACTTATAAATTGGGGAGAAGGGGATGTTGCGATGGGCTTGTATTAGTTAGAGCTTAGAAGAATTAGATGAGGTGTATGACATCCCGAGAGGACTTAACAATGTGAATGTAATGTCCACACATTTCTAGCTAGAGGCCAGAAATGAGTGGACACAGTTAACAAATAGGTGGCCTCTCATTTAAGATAGGAGAGTTTTGTTTTTCTCTCAAGGGTTCCTGAGTCTTTGAAATTTACTCCTTTAGAGAGTAGCATGGGGTGGTGGCACAGTGGTTAGTAATGCTGCCTGACAGCATCAGGGACAAAGGTTTGATTTCTCCTTTGGCCAACTGTGCAAACTCCACATACACATTCTCCCCGTGTGTATGTGTGGGTTTCTTCCGGGTGCTCCGGCTTCCTCCCACTGTCCAAAAAATGTGTGTTGGGGTGGATTGGCCATGGCAAATGCACAGTTACAGGGATAGGGTAGCAGAGTGGGTCTTGGTGGGACAGTCAGTGTCGACGTCATGGGCTGAATGGCCTGCTTGCGTGCTGTAGTGATTCTAGAACTGCCTGGAGCAATTGACCAGATGACATGTGGACACTTTTCTTACACTGCTTTTATTCAAGGCTGCAGAGCCATTTCCACAAGGCGGCAACAAACTCTCCAATTAAAAGAAAACATCAGTTTTATATACTGTTGTGCTATTTTAAGAGCAGTTTACATAGATGAATCAATAGTATACACTTGTTTTATGTTTATCGATATTTGATTATAATTAGTGGTTCTGGTTATTTCATCTGTCTTACCTTATCATATTCAACCAACTACAGCATCTAGACATTTGCCTAATTACAATATCCAATATCTGCAGAGTACATTTTCTTTTTATCTTGAACACTGACTTGTGACCTTGTTGCTGTCAGAATGAGCCAAAAATTGATTAACTGGACAAAAAAAACTATAGAGAGTAGCTCCTGGGCTGAACGCAGCAGTGCCCACTGGAAGCAAGGTTGGGGGGGGGGGGGGGTGGAGGCAGTCCAGCATAAAATACACTAAGCCCACTGACTCTCCCACTGTCAGAATGGGCAGGAGGTGACCCAAGGCAGCATCACTGGGGAAATCGGATTGTTGGGAGCACTGGTGCCCCTGCTGGTGTTTCTGCAAGTTGCAGGACGACAAGAACTTCTGCCCACACTCAGGGCAGATGAACGGCCTCTCCCCAATGTGGACTTCCAGTGCCTCAGCAAGACGGATGAGTCAACGAAGCCCTTCCTGCGCTCGGAGCAGGCAAACGGTCGCCCGTCTGTGTGGACCTGCTGGTGGACAATGAGATGGGATGCTTGGGTAAAGCCCTTTCCACATTTGGAGCAGCTGAAGGGCCTCTCCGCGGTATGGAGCCGCTGGTGCCTCAGCAGGGCGGAGGAATTGCTGAAAGCTTTCCCACACTCGGGGCAGCTGAAAGGCTGCTCGCCAGAGTGGGCCAGCAGGTGGGAAGAATGGCTGAAGGCCTTTCTGCACTCAGGGCAGGTGAATGGCCTCTTGCCCGTGTGAACCCACTGGTGCCTCTGCAGTGCATTGGAATTGCTGAAAGCCTTCCTGCACTCCTGGGCAGGAGAAGGGCCGCTCGCCTGTATGCACATGCCGATGAGTCAGCAGGATGGAGGCATCGCTGAATGCTTTCCCGCACTCAGAGCAGGAGAACGGCCTCTCTCCCGTATGGACCCACAGGTGGGTCAGCAGGTTGGAAGAATTGCTGAAGGCCTTCCCGCACTCTGGGCAGGAGAACAGCCTCTCCCCGGTGTGACTGCGCCGATGAGTCTCCAGGGCAGGCGGGAAACGGAAGCCTTTCCCACAGTCACCACACTTCCACGGTTTCTCCATGGCCAAAGCTTCAGCCGCACACAAACGTGTGCAACTCCTCTCCACTGTGAATTCCTCTTTCCAGGCTGTGTAACTGTTTCAGGCTCCACACTCAGTGCACTGCAACAGTAGGGCTTCTCATCCAGTCCCACTGATGCTGAAAACATACTCAAACAGGAACCAAAAGGCTTTGCTCCTTCTCACACAGACATAATTAAAAGTCATTGCCATTCCGATGGACTGAGTGACTGTCAGACATTAACATGAAAGTGAGGAGTGCAGACGCTGACGGGGCTACTTCTGCATCGTGATGTCAAAAATGGGAAGAAGGTTCGCGGCGAGTCTGACAGTGGAGTCTGCGTTGTTCCTGCTCTGGACAGTCAGCTGCCTGGCCCATACTGTACCTTCGCTATCCTGAAGCAAAGGGCAGGAGAGTTGCAAATATCTCTTCCCTTCATAGAGTCCTTACCGTGTGGAAGCAGGCCACTCAGCACAACAAGTCCAACCCAACCCTCCGAACGGCAACACACCCAGACCCATTCCCCTACTCCCATTGCTCTACATTTACCCGTGACTAATGCACCTAACATAAACATCCCTGGGCACTATGGGACAATTTAGCATCGCCAAGACACCCCAACCTGCACATTCCTGGACACTATGGGTAATTAGGCACAGCCATTCCACCCTAACCTGCACATCCCTGGACACTATGGTTAATTTAGCATGGCCAACATACGAATAACCAGAACATCCTTGGGCATTGAGTAATTTAGCATGACCTGCGCATCGCTGGACAGTATGGGTAATTTAGCTCGGCTAAGGCCGAGGCTGCCACAAGGTTGGAATTCTCTCCCAGAAATGACAGTTAATGGTGCCCTCACAAAGATGGCCGCCCACCCCAAGGCAACATGCGCCTTACCCTCATAAAGCTGGCGGGAGGTTGCCGGGCAACCCGAGAGGTCCTTCCCCAGTGAAGTAAACACTGGGGCTGTGGAGCTTTTATTTCTCCCCCTAGGAGTTTATAAACTCCCCAGTCTCTCTCCCTCCCGCGGTTTTCAATCCTACCCTGTCTCACTGTCTCCTCCCCCCAGGGGTAGGAGCGAGGTCATAGAATCATAGAGATGTACAGTAGGGAAACAGACCCTTCGGTCCAACCCGTCCATGCCGCCCAGATATCCCAACCCAATCTAGTCCCACCTGCCAGCACCCAGCCCATATCCCTCCAAACCCTTCCTATTCATATACCCATCCAAATGCCTCTTAAATGTTGCAATTGTACCAGCCTCCACCA
>NC_057753.1:10225325-10232904 GCF_004010195.1 Chiloscyllium plagiosum
CTTAATTCTATTTGCCAAAGCTATCTCATGTCCCCGTTTTGCCCTCCTGATTTCTCTCTTAAGTATACTCCTACTGCCTTTATACTCTTCTAAGGATTCACTCGATCTATCCTGTCTGTACCTGACATATGCTTCCTTCTTTTTCTTAACCAAACCCTCAATTTCTTTAGTCATCCAGCATTCCCTATAGCTACCAGCCTTCCCTTTCACCCTGACAGGAATATACTTTCTCTGGATTCTTGCTATCTCATTTCTGAAGGCTTCCCATTTTCCAGCCGTCCCTTTACCTGCGAACATCTGCCTCCAATCAGTTTTTGAAAGTTCTTGCCTAATACCGTCAAAATTGGCCTTTCTCCAATTTAGAATTCAACTTTCAGATCTGATCTATCCTTTTCCATCACTATTTTAAAACGAATAGAATTATGGTCGCTGGCCCCAAAGTGCTCCCCCACTGACACCTCAGTCACCTGCCTTGCCTTATTTCCCAAGAGTAGGTTAAGTTTCACCTTCTCCAGTAGGTACATCCACATAATGAATCAGAAAATTGTCTTGTACACACTTAAGAAATTCCTCTCCATCTAAACCAGTAACACTATGGCAGTCCCTGTCGATGTTTGGAAAGTTAAAATCCCCTCCCATATTATTCTTACAGATAGCTGAGATCTCCTTACAAGTTTGTTTCTCAATTTCCCTCTGACTATTGGGGGGTCTATAATACAATCCCAATAAGGTGATCATCCCTTTCTTATTTCTCAGTTTCACCCAAATAACTTCCCTCGATCTATTTCCAGGAATATCCTCCCTTAGCACAGCTGTAATGCTATCCCTTATCAAAAATGCCACTCCCCCTCCTCTTTTGCCTCACTTTCTTTTCCTTCCTGTAGCACTTGTATCCTGGAGCATTCAGCTGCCGGTCCTGCCCATCCCTGAGCCACGTTTCCGTAATTGCTATGATATCTCAGTCCCATGTTCCTAACCATGCCCTGAGTTCATCTGCCTTCCCTGTTAGGCCCCTTACATTGAAATAAATGCAGTTTAATTTATTAGTCCTGCTTTGTCCCTGCCTGCCTTGACTGTTTGACTCACATCTGTTCTCAGCTGTACCCGTTTCAGATCGATCTCTTTCCTCACTATCTCCCTGGGTCCCACCCCCATCCCACCTTACTAGTTTAAATCCTCCCGAGCAGTTCTAGCAAATTTCCATGCCAGTATATTAGTCCTCTTCCAATTTAGGTGCAATCCATCCTTCTTGTACAGTCACTTCTACCCCAAAAGAGATTCCAATGATCCAAAAATGTGAATCCTTCTCCCATATACCAGCTCCTCAGCCGTGCATTCATCTGCTGCATCCTCCTAATCCTGCCCTCACTAGCTCGTAGCACTGGGAGTAATCCAGATATTACTACCCTTGAGGTCCTCCTTTTTAAATTTCTACCTAACTCTCTGTAATCTCCCTTCAGAGTCTCAACCTTTTCCCTTCCTATATCGTTGGTTCCAATGTGGACAATGACCTCTTGCTGGCCCCTCTCCCCCATGAGAACATTCTGCACCCTCTCTGAGACATCCTTGATCCTGGCACCAGGGAAACAACACACCATTCTGCTTTTTCTCTGCTGGCCACAGAAACATCTGTCTGTACCTCTGACTTCAGAATCCCCTAACACAATTGATCTCTTGGAAGCCGACATAATCCGCGTTGCATTAGAGCCAGTCTCAATACCAGAAACTTGGCTGTTCGTGCTACGTTCCCCTGAGAATCCATCACCCCCTACATTTTCCAAAACAGCATTCCTGTCTTGGTCTTGGCACTCGAGCCTGGCAACCTCCCCGGGATGTTTCTGAAACCTCTTTCTGTTCTGAAGAAGGATCACCAGACCTGAAATGTTTTCTCAGATTTCTCTCGACACGAGCTGCCAAACCTGCTCAGCTTTTCCAGTCGTTTCTGTTTCTGTTCCTTCAGCCGCCGGCACCATTCCTCTCCCACACTCAGTAACATTGCCTCTGTCCCGCTGCGGGACCTGCACTGCACATGTGCCAGCTCACAAGGAGCGATGTCCTGGTGTCTGACGTCATTGCAGATGAGGGGGCGCGGATGGGAGGACCTTCAAACAATCGCTGACGATGGGGGCGGGGCGATCGTTTTGCCGGCCCCCAGCCTCCTGAAAGGTGTCTTTAAAAATGTTTCAACGTAATTTTTAAAAAACTTTTCAGCCTGTTGAGAAATGTTATTCTAGACCTCTAGAAGGAGAAAACATGAGGTAACTCTCAAACATAAACAAAGGAATACTAAAAAAAAACTTAATAAAAATAGGTAAGGTAACTTACAAAAAAAACCTCGCACTAAATATCAAAAAGGATCGAAAAAGGTTCTGTTGTTTATGCTAATTGGGACATAGTCGCTAAGCTAAGTGTGGTACGTTGGAAGATGAAAACTGAGAGTTCATGGGGGAACACTGAAGTGGCAGAGATGATCTGAGTTTTTACGTTGGCGGACAACAGAACTATTCCTATTGGAATTGGCAAGTCAGAGGCTATAGAAAGGATAGAACTGAAACAATCACCATCGATAGGGAAAAGGTACACAGCAAACTATTAGGATTGAGGACAGACAAGTCCACTGGGCCCGATGGCCTACATCCTCGGGTCCTGAAGGAAGTGGCAGTGGAGGTGATGGATTAATTAGTTACAATATTCCAAAAATCTCCAAACATGCGAAAGGTTAATTGAGTTTATTTAAGACTGAGATATATATGTTCTTGATTGTCAAGGGGATCAAAGGTTACAAGGAGAAAGCTGGAGAATGGAGTTGAGAAACTTATCAGCCATAAGTGAATGGTGGAGCAGACTCGATGGGCTGAGTGGCCTAATTACTGCTCCTGTGTCGGATGATCTCATGGTTCCATTGGATTGGAAAAATGCTAATGTAACACCTGTATTGAAAATGGGAGGGAGGCCATATGTTGGAAATTGCAGTCCAGTTCGTTTAATATTTGTTATAGAGTCATAGAGATATGCAGCACGGAAACAGACCCTTCGGTCCAACTTGTCCACGCCGAGCAGATATCCTAACCTAATCTCGACCCTTTTGCCAACACTTGACACATATCCCTCTAAACCCTTCTTATTCATCTATCCATCCAGATGCCCTTGAAATGCTGTAATTTTACCAGCCTCCACCACTTTCTCTGGCAGCTCATTCCATACAAGCACACTCTCTGCATGAAAAAGTTGCCCCTTAGGTCCCTTTGATATCTTTCCCCTGTCACCCTAAACCTATGCCCTTTAGGTCTGGACTCTCTCACCCATTGAAAAGACCTTGTCTGTTCATCCTAGCCATGCCCCTCATTGTTTTATAAATCTCCAAAAGGTCAACCCTCACCCTCTGAAGCTCCAGGGAAAACAGCCCCTGCCTATTAAGCCTCTCCCAAATCCTCCAGCTCTGAAAACATCAATGTAAATCTTTTCTGAACCCTTTCACAGGTTATGGGAAGAAGGCAGGAAAATGGGGGTGATGAGCAATCTTGATCGAATGGCAGAGCAGACTTGATGGGCTGAATGACCTAATTTTGCACCTCTCTTTGTGAACCTTTGAACTATGGAGCAGGCAGGACTTGAACCCGATCCAGGGTTAGGGTCACTACCTCTGTGCTACAAGCCATCCGTAAAAATATCAAATCCTCCCCGTCAGGGAATTGCACCTCGGTCTCCCGAGTCACAGGTGGGGATACTAACCACTATACTACTGAGGATGCTGGACAGTTGCAAGAAGCTGGCAATAGGGGTGGAGAATGGGTGGGTGTTTCAGGAACTATTATCGACATGAAAGTGTGAATGGCCTCCTTATGTACTGTAACATTCTAAAACATTCTAAACCAGTCAATGATCTGACCTGTGCCACGCAAGCACAATCCCTCTGGGAAGTTACCAGAGGTATGCAGGGGCTGTAGGAAGATATCCAATTCCCTGTTTGACCTGGAATGTAATGCCCTCATGCACACCAGGGAGCGGTGATCCACGTCTCCAATGTGGGAAAGGATTCACTGAGTCATTCAAACCCAAATACATCATTGACTTCCTACTGGATAGAAAGGATTAAACTTCTCAGCAACAACCGCTTTAAAAAAAATGTTCCAAATTTGTAGTCATAGTGAGAATCACAGTTTTCCAAACTGTGGGCCAGTACTAGTGATGTTGAGAGACCACGTTTTGAATACATGACTGTCCAGGTAACAATGGTTGCTGTGGGGCTCACAGTGATGACTGAAGGATGCTCAGTTGTTTCTGTTGTTGATGGGATTGACCTCATGGACTGCTCTCTGAAGCCGGATTTAAAAGAAGTTTTGAAATTCATGAGGAAAACCACACCCAGAAAAGTCAGTGAAAAACTCTTCACCATGGTAAAAGCATTGAGAATAAGAACACAAATTTCAAATCCATTACAAGAAAGAAAATGTGATGTGAGAAAAAAATTTCACACAGTGAGTAAATAGATCTGGAAGACATTGCATGGAGAAGTGGTTGAAGCAGGTTCAGTTAAGGGCATTGGATAATTATTTGATGACAAGCAATGTACCAGTTTCCAAGGAAACGTCAGGAAAATGGCACAAGGTCAGAAAGCTCATTTAGAGAACTGCATGGACACAATAGGCTGAATGGCCTGTTTCTGTGCTTTAGTAATTCAGTGGTTCATAATTGCTCATCGGATCTCAGTCAGTTATGAACATCAGGCTAACATCTGCTATTTTGTACGGTCAGTCAGGGAGGATTCGTCAGATCGATGTTGTATAATGATTCATGATTGGGGAACTGCAGGGATTGGGACTAGGACCCCAGGTATTCACAATATATGTCAATGATTTAGATGAGAAAACTAATTGGAATATGTCACAAATTGCAGATGACACAAAGCTGGGTGGAAGGGTGAGCTGTGAGGAGGATGCAATGTTATTTGGACAGGCTGAGTGAGTGGGTAAATGTATGGCAGGTGCAGGTTAGTGTGGATAAGTGTGACGTTATCCACTTTGGTAGTAAAAATAGAAAAGCAGATTATTTGAATAACTGTAACCTGGGAGATGGGAATGTTCACCAAGAACTAATCCAAGATTGAGGACGGGAAAATGTGTGTCTAAGAGCTGCTCCTTTTCGGAGGTATTTTCAGTGTTGGAGGCGATTTGTTTGAATTCCAGGAGCAGCAATTACTGTTTTATATGCTGTTGCATTGTTTTGGAACTTCGGAGTAAAAAAATCAAGTCAACAGTACTTTTGAAAGGGAGAAAGACAGCCGTAGGCAGCGAGCACATGGTCTGAAAGAGAGAGAGAGAAACCTACACTGCTAGCTGACACAGCAGTGAATCTATGTAGTTACTGCCTTTGCTGTTTGAAATCATGTATCTCTGGACATTGGAGTGCGTCTAGGAAAAATTAACAAACAGCAAAATTCACAACTGGTCTTGGTGGGATCTGTGTGGGAGAACTCACAGCACAGGGACAGATAAGTGCATAGTTTTTAATGTGTAACCTTGCTGTAAGTCTGCGGTAGTGAATAGAGTGGATTCTTTCCCAATTATATGTTTTGAGATTTTAGAAGCTCACCCGCGGGTCCACAACAGGGAGCGGCCAATCACCTGCTCTCAGTGTGGGAAGGGCATTACCCGCTCCTCCCACCTGTGGAGGCCATTGCAGGGTGATTGAAGGAACGACAGCTGAGTGCCATTATCGACTGGACTATCAACCCAGTTCTGGGGACTCCTCGGGACTCCTGGGTTCGAATCACACTGTGGCAGACGGCAGAATTGGAATTCAGTCAGAAATCTGGAGTTCAGAATCGAATGATAAAACTATTTTCTGGGGAAGAAATACCCCATCAGATTCACTCATGTTAGAGTCTGTCTGTATCCCAATCTTGAGTCAGACGGGTTCTATTTCCATTGTAGAATTTATAACATATTATGTGGATAGACTGCCTGAATATTTGTGCGTTTTTTGAGCAAAATAGAATGTACTTGCAAATAAAATCCTACAATTGCAAATTCACACCATAGACTGATATATGTGTGTGTGTGCATGAGAGAGTGTGTGTTTCCGTATATGCATACTTGGTAAAGTGTGTGAGTATAAACCTGTGAGAGGCTGTGGGCATATGTCTGAGAGCAAGCATGAGTGTGTGAGTATGTACGAGTGTGTGAGAGAGAGTGTATAATGTCATCTGTAGTGTAACATGAACCCAATGTCCCAGTTGAGGCCACCCTCATGAGGTTCCAAATTTGGCTATCAGCCTCTGCTCAGCCCTAGAAACGTTTTAAGCAGTTACACAACACACATTGGAGAGAGCAGGGTGGGGCTTGTCTCTTGATTTCTAGAAGGTGGGAGGCTCTGGATGCTGTGATCCAGGGCAAACACAGGCTGGAGGACCTTCGGCTCAGAAAGATGCAGCTGGAAGCCGGGCTGCAGACACGTTGGGGGAAAAGGGGAAAGTTAACTGGACATTTTATTCTGGGAGATGGTCATTCCTCTCCAGACAGAGCCTTTTGACTGGGTCAGTGAACAGGGTCAGGAGCATGTCATCACAGATCAGACAGATAAAGGGGATCGGAGAGAGGTCTACATGAGCGAGGAGCTAACTGACTGCGTGGTGGAAATAAGAACAATGTTGGGGAGAGACAGTGGTGGTCAGGGACAGAATAATGACAGGGATTGTTACTGTTCTCTGCAGTTGGCAGCAGAAGACCAGATTGCATCAGTGTCTGCCTGGCGCCAGGATTTGGGAACCAGTGTGCTCAGGGCTGCAGAAACAGGAAAAGGGAAGTTGCAGTGGGTATGGTCCAACAATGTCAGGAGGAGAGAGCCTCTGCAGAGGGCTCATGAGAAGTTAGAAGCTACAAAGACACAGCAGAACTTCAAAGCTCTGGTTGGAATGGTGGCTCAGTGGTTAGCACCACTGCTCACAGTGCCAGGGACTTGGGTTCAATTCCACTCTCATGCGGCTCTCTGTGTGGATTTTGGCATGTTCTCACCCTTGTGTCTGCGTGGGTGAACTCTGGGTGCTACAGTTTCCTCCCACATTCTAACCATCTGAAGTTTAGGGTGGATCGGCCATGCTGAAGTATCCAGGGATGTGCAACCTAGGGTGGGTTTACTGTGGGGAACTGCAGGGAAAGTGGGTGGGATGCTGTTTGGAAGATCAGTCTTAAATTTATGGGCTGAATAGCCCGTAGGGATTATATGAATCTACTGTCTTAGCCACGTGTCTATTGAGAAATGATTGCCCCCAAGTCTGCTGTGGATGGAGTGGGTTCCAGTTTATGGGACACTGACACCATTCCTGGGTAAGGTGGGATTTGTGCTGTCACTCCCCCACCCAGGTCCCCCTCCATTCTCTCTCTCTCCTCACTGTCTGCACTCACCAATCTCTCTGCCCAGCCATTCCCTCTCCCCCTCATTTTCTGCCTCCCATTCTCTGGCCCCAAGTCTTTCTCTTCCCCTCCACCCTCTGTCCCCTGTCCATTTTTTCTCTCTCTCTCCCTCTACCCTCTGCTCCCCTATCCATTCTCTTTCTCTCTCGTTCCCCCCACCCTCTGTC
>NC_057753.1:10233480-10238516 GCF_004010195.1 Chiloscyllium plagiosum
CGAGCCGACTTGAGGGCAGAACGTGGGTGGAGAAAGAGAATAGATGGGGAACAGGGATGGAGAGCAGAGGATGTGGGGAGAGAGAAAATGCATGGGGAGGCAGAGGATGGGAAGAGGGACTGGACAGTGTGTAGAGGATGGGTGACAGAGAGAGAGGATGGAGGGCCGTGGGTGGTGGGGGAATGGGCAGGGAGTGCGGTTGGAGGCGGGTGTTAAGGCCAGGGACCACTGTGGTGGTGTGGGAATGGACAGGGGTGCTGTGGGGATGTGTGTGTCTTGGAGGGAGGGGCTGATGGTGAAAGCAGCCCAGCCACTCCCAGCATCCCCTTCTCTACACACGCTCAGTGCAGATTTTTGAGTCTGGGTGGGATGCTGTTCGGAGGATCAGTATGGACTCGATGGGCCGAATGGCCTGCTCCCACACTGTAGGGATGCTATGCTTACTAGAGCTGTCAAACCAGCAACATCTAATTGGTGAAGTAAAAGACCAGGAGCCAATGTTTAAGCAGTTTTCCATTTACTCACTTGATTTGCCCTTTCAACATCCCTTGAATTTAAGGTGTTCCATTGTAGTGTTTAATTATGATCCAAGAAATGCAGCATCCAGTCTCATCTGAGTGCAGAACCAACTCAACTGACTGAACAAGCGTAACAACTCTTCTGTCTACTCTTTAGATGTGACATCCTCTCCCTCTCTCTCTGTTGACCCAACAGGATTACCAGGGCTGGAAGTACCACTCTCGGAATACGATTGCTGATCTACAGTTTGCTTAACATAAGGATTTAAAAGCTGCTAACCTGATCTCGCACAAAGCACAAAAACAGAGGATAAATTTCACTTGGAATAGATCACAAAATAACAACATGTACCAGTCCTACAACTCTGTGTTAGGGGGAGGGGAAATACAGTGTTTTACTCTCAGACATTGGAGGGGAGGACAAAGTTTCAGCCAGTGTGAAGTTAAAATTAAACTTTTTTTTTGTATTAAGAAAACTCAGCCTGCATTGACTTGTGGGGAATAAAAAAATGGAGGAAAGGGAGCTTGGAAAGTTTCCTCCCTCCCCCCCCCCCCCCCCCCACCGCCCCATCTCGCCGCCCCCCTCCAACCGACACACACACACACACACACACAATTCCCACTGCTCAGCCGCAGAAGTGCTACCCCTTCTGTCCAGGAGTAAAATCTGGAAAGATGATGGTGTTGATAGTGAGGAGGATGGTCTCCGGCTACACTCTGATATCGATCAAAAGGGGTAAAAGGGGCAGAGCGATGGAATTTATCTCCAAGCATTCTGGGAAATGTAATAAGGAAAGGAAATAAGCAATAAATAGTAGGTTCCTACAGAGTGCTGAGGAACAAAGGGACCTTGCTGTCCAGAGATTCCCGAAGGCATCAGTACAGATAAAATGAAGGGTGGTGAGGAAGGCATAGATTTGTACTGTTTCACACACAGGGTGGTGCGTGTGTGGAATGAGCTGCTAGAGGAAGTGGTGGAGGCTGGTACATTTACAACATTTAAAAATCATCTGGATGGGTACACGAACGGGTTTAGAGGGATATGGGCCACATGCTGGCAAATGGGATAGATTAATTTATGATATCTGGTCAGCATGGATGATTAGATTAGATTACTTTACAGTGTGGAAACAGGCCCTTCGGCCCAACAAGTCCACACCGACCCGCCGAAGTGCAAACCACCCATACCCCTACATTTACCCCTTACCTAACACTACAGGCCAATTCACCTGACCTGCACATCTTTGGACTGTGGAAGGAAACCAGAGCACCCGGAGGAAACCCACGCAGACACTGGGAGAACGTGCAAACTCCACACAGTCAGTCGCCTGAGGCGGGAATTGAACCGGGGTCTCTGGCGCTGTGAGGCAGCAGTGCTAACCACTGTGCCACCGTGCCGCCCAAATGATGAGTTGGACTGAAGTGTCTAGTTTCTGTGCTGTACAACTCTATGACCACCCACTTCATTTTGAAATCTTTCACTACCCTTTACAACACCCTGTTAGGGTTCAGAGAGTTCCAGGTACTGACACCTCCTTCCTCACGTTCCTGTGTATTTTAAATCAATAATACCGGTTGTATGTTACTGGGTTAATACTTTATTAACAGGCAGACACATACAATATGATCAGAATTTCTATTCGGCACAGACAGTGATGATTTGTTTCAACTTCATTTACAGTGTATCAGAAAGGAGAGGATCTGCAAATCAGAAATCTCAGAAGAAATTCCATAACAAGAACTGACAGGGTCACTCAACATCATTGCGGGTTTGAATCTGGAGGGAGAAATCCATTCTACCTGTTTCAAAAGGTACTGGACATCAGTGTGACCAGAAAAGCATTCAGACAGGAACACGCCAGTGAACTGAGCTTTACCTGATTACACTAACTGTGAGAGAGTGTGTCCCAGTGAGTTGACTATGGGAAGGAGCTTAACCTGATTACACAGACTGTGAGAGAGTGTGTCCTAGTGATTGACTATGGGAAGGAGCTTTAACCGGTTCCACAGACTAAGAGATTGGGGCTGGGGCTTTTTTTTAACCCTGGAGAGTCAGAGCCAGAGGGGTGACCTGAGGGAGGTTTGTAAAATCATGATGGGAATGGGTAGAGTGAATAGCCTAGGTCTTTTTCCCCAGGGTGGGGGAGTCAAAAACTAGAAGGCATAGGTTTCAGGTGAGAAGGGAAAGATTTAAAAGGGACCTAAGGGATAACTTTTCATGCAGACGGTGGCGCATATATGCAATGAGCTGCCAGATGAAGTAGTGGAGGTGGGGAGAATTCCAACATTTAAAAGATGCCTGGATGAATAATTCAGGTTTAGAGGGATATAGGGCAAATGCTGGAACTTGGGACCAGGTCAGATTGGGACATCTGACCAGGATGGATCAGTTGAACCGAAGGGTCTGTTTACGTGCAGTGTGACCCAATAGTCTATACCTCTATGACCGAAACCAGACCTTTTTACTAATACTTGTCCTGTTGGATTTTTTTTTAGTGCACCCAGTTTCAGGAGATTTGTGGTGGGTAAAAGTGGCACATGTCCCTGATCCTGGGAATTCTGGAAAATATAAAGGGGCTGTAAAAAGTACTTTAACTTTGGGAACACTGGGTCTTGTGGAAGCTGTGCATTTGTCAAATATTTTCAGAGAAATTCTCTCCAACTGGCAGGACTACAGTTTTCCCACGGAGTGTTACATTTTAAGAATGTTAAGAATGTTACCTTCTGTAAAACATTTTACTGAGAAATGAAGAAGAATTCAACTTGCTAACGTGAAACAAATGTTGGAGAGAAAGGAAACTGCCAAGATCAAAAAGGTTGATCAAAGTCAACATTTATCAGACTGTTTTTAGAACAGAGAAATTTTCACTGGAGATACCCATAAGAGTGTCAATTAGTTTTGAAATATTGTTTGTGTGTCTTAATTGTTAAGTCATACCTAGCACATGGAAAGATGGCAATGGTCGTTGGAGTTCAGTCATCTCAGCTCCAGGACATCTCTGCAGGAGTTCATAGGGTAGTGTCCGAGGCCCAACCATCTTCATCAATGACCTTCCTCCATCACAAGTTCAGAAGTGTAGGTGTTCGCCACTAATTGCACAATGTTCAGCACGATTCACATATCCTCACAAACTGAACAGTTCAGTTTGAAATGCGACAAAGTCTTAACCATTTCAATGGGCTGATGAGGAGCAAGTAACATGTATGCTACACAAAATGCCAAGCAGTGACTCATCTGCAAAAGAGATAATCTGACCATCAACCTGTGATATCAACAATGTTACTGTCACTAAATAGCCCACAATCAACATCCTTGGGGTTTATGATTGAGCAGAAACTCAACTTGACGAACACAGTGATGAACAAGAGCAGGTCAGAAGCCAGGAATACTGTACTGAGTAACTCACCTCCTGACTCCCCAAAACGTGTTCCATCTTCTACAAGGCACAAGTCAGCAGTGTAATGGAATACTCTTCCATCAGCTTGGATGGGTGCAGCCTCAACAGCATTCCTTTTTCCATCCCGGACAAAGTAGCCTGCTTGATTGGCACCATCTTCACATACATCCACTCCCTCTGCTCCACTGTTCAGAAGCAGTCGTGCGTACTATTTACAAGACGCATTGCAGAAATTCACCAAAGATACTGAGAAAAAACCTTCCAAACCAACAACCACTTACATCTAGAAGGACCAGGATAACAGATACTTGGGAACACAACCTCTTGCAAGTACCCCTCCAAGCCACTCACCATCTTGACTTGGAAATATATTACTGTTCCTTCAGTGTTGCTGGGTCTAATCCTGGAATTCCCTCCCTAAGGACATTGTGGGATATCGTACAGCATGTTGACTGCAATGGTTCAAAAAGGCAGCTCACCACCACCTTCTCAAGGGGAACTAAATGCTGGCCAGCAAGCGACACCATGTATCATGTGTAACTTTTAATAAATTATCGAAAAAGAGTGTTGCAATCTGGATCCCGATCTTTTACTTCACCAATTAGGAGTTGCTGTTTGACAGCTCACATAATTATAGAATCCCTACAGTGTGGGAGCAGGCCATTTGTCCCATCAAATCCACATTGACCCTCCAAACAGCATCCCTTCCAGACTCACAAAAATGTGCACTGCATGTGTGCAGAGAAGGGGATGCTGGGAGTGAGTGGGATGCTTTCACCACCGCCCCCTCCCTCCAAGACCCAAACATCCCCACAGTGCCTCTGTCCATTCCCCACGACCACAGTGGCCCCTGGCCTTAACACCCACCTCCCACCGTGTCCCCTGACTATTCCCCCCTGCCACCCACAGCGCTCCCTGTCCATTCCCCATCCTTTCTCTCTTGCTCTCTCTCACTCTCTCGTTCTCTCTCTCTGACCCCCATCCTCTGCACCCCTGTCCAGTCCCTCTTCCCATCCTCTGCCTCCCCATGCATTTTCTCTCTCCCCACATCCTCTGCTCTCCATCCCTGTTCCCCATCTATTCTCTTTCTCCACCCACGTTCTGCCCTCAAGTCGGCTCG
>NC_057753.1:10238566-10245912 GCF_004010195.1 Chiloscyllium plagiosum
TGCTGCCCTGCATGGCTTTCTCTCCCCCTCTGTCCCCCCAGTCTTTCTCTAACTCACCCTCTGCACCCTGTCCATTTTCTGCTTCTCGACACACCACCTTCTGCCCCACATCCATTCTCTCTCCTTTCTCCCCATCACCCTCACTTCCTTTCTCATGCCTCGAACCTTCTTTGATCACTGTATCAAGCTCTTCTCAGAAGAGAGAGAGAATGGATGGTGTTGACTCAGCTGGGAGTCGGGAGGGGTGACAAATAGCTGATCTTTAAAATTGAGAATAGCTAAAATGATATATTCAGCAACATCATTGAAGTCTGAAAGCACGTTCAATTTTTAAGAGCTGCTGAAATCTTCCTGAATCTTGCACTGAAATGTGCGCAGTTAGGCCACAGCTCAGGACAGGCTATTTGGGGTGAATAGTCTCTTCGTAGTCTCATGAAATTGGTTCTGACTCTGTTGAAATAATGTCATAGATTTGTAGAGCACAGAAACAAACCCATCGGTCCATGCCAACTAGCTATCCTAAGTTAATCTAGTGACCCATTTGCCAGCATTTGGCCCATATCGCTCTGAATCCTTCCTATTCATATCTCTATCCAGATGTATTTTAAATATTCTAATTGTACCAGCCTCCACCACTTCCTCTGACAGACCATTCTTTACACATACCACCCTCTGTGCGAAACCATGGCCTCTTAGGACCCTCAGAAATCTTGTCCTTCTCACCCTAAACCTGTGCCCTTCAGTTCTGGACTCCACTATCGCCCCCCACATTCATCCGCCAATAGGGGAAAAGACACACGGGTTGAGCAGCCAGACAAAATGCAATAAAATGTCGAGCCACAGGGAAAAAAAAACTTGTGGCTCTACCCTTTTTTTTCCTCCTATTGGCATTTGGACACTAAATATCTGTCAGTAACACGACCATTCTATGTACGTTTGCAGGTGCCAGCAACGCAGTGCGCATGTCTGCCGGTGTCAGCAAAACACTGGGCATGCTCACCGCTACCCACACAAAAAAACGGAATGATACCTTCTTTTGACGAACCAATAGAGAGCCCTGGAGGACCGGAAGGAGATCGGTCCTCCTGCCAATCAGAGCCACCCCATTGACTGAATGCGGCGGTCTGACCAGGAGCTTCTGAAGCCGCGACTCCTGCACCTCTCTCTCTGAATGAAGATTGTACTTCACCCAGACCGTAAATTCCTTCCTCTGTCTAAGATCTGTGAGTATGGCACTGTATTTTCTCGCCCCCCCCCACTTTCCATTTCTTTTTCATTCTGGGGTTCAATTGTTGACTTGCAGAAACTGAGAGCTTAAAAATGTGTTGCTGGAAAAGCGCAGCAGGTCAGACAGCAGCAAGAAGGCTTATGCCCGAAACGTCGATTCTCCTGCTCCTTTGATGCTGCCTGACCTGCTGCGCTTTTTCAGCAACACAGTTTTAAGCTCTGATCTCCAGCATCTGCAGTCCTCACTTTCTCCTTGCAGAAACTGAGAGGAAAGGGAGTGAATCCGGGAGTGGACAGACTCTGGAAACATTGGTCCAGGTCTGTGTCGCAATGGGCAAAATAGACAGGCAGGAGGCTGGAAGAACACTTCAAGCCAGGCAGCATCAGGAGGAGGAGAAGTCGACGTTTCGGTTTCTTCATGACGGGGGTGTGGGTTTGGGGAGAGATGCAGATAAAGGGTGTGTTGGGGGCAGGGTGGTGAAGTGGGATTAGGTGAAGACAGCTAGAGGGTACAACCTGGTTGTCAGTGGGAGGAATGAATCTGGTTGGTGGCAGGGAGGAGGGCGGGGCTGGGAATGGAGTCAGGGGAAGGGAGATTTTGTTTTGAAATTGGAGCACTCAATGTTGAGTCCTCCGGGCTGTAGGCTGTCCAGGTGGAAGATGAAGAACTTACAGTTTAGTTCATTGTGGCAATGGAGGAGACCTATGATGGTCATGTCAGAAAGGGAGTGAAAAGGGGAATTAAATTGGATGGTGACTGGGAGGTCTGTTTGGCCTCTGTGGACTCAGCTGCGATGCTCAGTGAACCGTTCCCTAAGTTTATGTTCTGTCTCCCTGATGTGGAGAAGACCACAATTTGCAAGCAGGTGGCAAATGCAGTACCACAATGTGAAGTTATAGCTTTTGCTGTGAAAAAAAAGCAGGAGGTGTATTGCTTAATTTTGTTTAATTGTTTGATATATTGGGATGTGGAGATGCTGGAGATCAGAGTCAAAAGTGTGGTACTGGAAAAGCACAGCATGTCAGGCAGCATCCAAGGAGCAGGAGAGTTGATGTTTCGGGCACAAGTCTTTCATCAGGAATGATGTGTGGATGTACAAAGAGGCCTCAACGTCCTTTGAAACCAGTCAATACCAGTTGTCAGACGGGTGCAGCAAGCAATCAGCAAGGCAAGTGGTACCTTAGCAAGGCAAGTGGTATCTTAGCAAGAGAAATTGAATTCAGAAGTGGGGATGTCTTCCTGCAGTTATTAGATTAGATTTTGAATTAGATTACTTACAGTGTGGAAACAGGCCCTTCGGGCCAACAAGTCCACACCGACCCGCCGAAGCGCAACTCACCTATACCCCTACATTTACCCCTTACCTAACACTACGGGCAATTTAGCATGGCCAATTCACCTGACCTGCACATCTTTGGACTGTGGGAGGAAACCGGAGCACCCGGAGGAAACCCACGCAGACACTGGGAGAACGTGCAAACTCCACACAGTCAGTCGCCTGAGTCGGGAATTGAACCCGGGTCTCTGGCGCTGTGAGGCAGCAGTGCTAACCACTGTGCCACCCTGCCGCCCACAATGGGGACATTGAATATATTCAAGGCTGACTTCATCTGATTTTTTAACAACAAAGAAGTGGATGTTTATGGGGAAAGGCAAGAAAATGGTTTTAAGATTGGTACAGAACAGTTATAGAGTCATACAGCACAGAAACAGACCCTTCAGTCCATCTAGTCCATGCTGAACTAGTCACAAACTAAACTAGTCCCACTTGCCAGTGTTTGGCCCATATCCCTCCGAACCGTTCCGATATATATACTTACCCAAATGTCTTTTAAATGTTGTTACTGTACCTGCATCCACCACTTCCTCTGGACCTTCATTCCACACACAAACCACTGTGTAAACAAAAAAAAGTACCCCTCATGCCTTTTTAAAATCTTTCTCCTCTCACCTTCAAATTTGCAGTCATCTCATCTATGCCACGCATGATTTTATAAACCTCTGTAAAATCACCTCTCAACAGATGCTCCAGTGAAAACTTCCCAGCCTATCCACCTCGACATTGGTAGATTCATGTTGAGTCATGATCTTTTGAATACTGGTGCAGGCTTGAAAGGCCAGTATTCAAAAGATCTGACTCTTGCTCCCAAATCACTCAGTCTGTGTCCAGGACAGAAAGAGACCAAAAGACATAGGAGCAGAAGTTAGGCCATTCAGCCTATCGGGTCTGCTCTGCCATTCAATCATGGCTAATAGGTTTCTCAACCCCATTCTCCAACTGTCCCCGTCACCCTCAATCTCCTTGATACCCTAGAACCTATCTATCTCAGTCTTAAATATGCTCAGTGACCTGTCCTCCTCAGCCTTCTGTGGCAGTGAATTCTATATATTCACCACTCTCTGGCTGAAGAAGTTTCTCCTTATCTCTGTTCTGAAAGGTCTTCCCTTTACTTTAAGGCTGTGCCTACTGGTTCTCGTCTCTCCAACTAATGGAAACATCTTCCCAATATTCACTCTGTCCAGGCTGGTCAGGATTCTTTATGTTTCAATTAGAACCCCCTGAGTGTGGCCCTGTTAATCAGCATGAACCAGACCCTTCAGGATTAGGTTCAGCAAAGTGAGAATGGAGGAAGAGTGTGTGGGACAGAGATGTTCAGCTTCAAAGGAATGAGAGAGGAAAGAGAGTTCACTATAAATTAGAATTGATCTGATGGGCCAAGGAGTGGCAGATGGTGTTTAATTTAGAGAAGTGTGTGGTTTGCAGTTTGGTCAAGCAATCCAGGCAGGACTGACACAGTTAAGGGGAGTGTTGCAGAACAAAGAGCCCTTGGAGTGCAGGTTCATAGTTCCTTGAATGTGGAGTCTCAGGTAGACAGAGCAGTGAAGAAGGCTTTTAGTATGCTTTCCTTTATTGGCCAGAGTATTGAGTATAGGAGTTGGGAGGTCATCTAGTTGCGACTGTACAGGACATTGGTTAGGCCACATTTGGAAGACTGCGTTCACTTCTGGTCTCTCTGTTACAGCAAAGATATAGTGAAACTTTGACTGGGATTGGAAAAGATTAATAAGGCTGTTGCCAGAGTTGGAGGGCTTGAGCTATAGGAAGAGGCTGAATAGGCTGGGGATATTTTCCCTGGAGCAACGGAGGCTGAGGGGTGACCTTATAGACGTTCATAAGGGGCATGGATAGGGTGAATACCCAAGGTCTTTACCCCAAGGTCGGGGAGTCCAAAACTAGAAGGCATAAGTTTGAGGTGAGAGGGGAATTTTAAAGGCATCTGGATGGGTACATGAATGTGGACCACATGCAGGCAAATTGGACTAGATTAATTTAGGATATTTGTTTGGCACAGACGAGTTGGATTGAAGGGTCTGTTTCCGTGTTGCGTGACTTTAATTGCTGGCTGTGAAAGCAAAAGGGTCGTTGTGAAGACTGGACTTTCAGAGCTGCTTTCAAGGATGTTTTGCCCTGACTGGGAGTAGAAAAGTTTGACTGAAGTGTGTCGGTGTTAATGCCTTGATGTCTCATTTTGTTCCCACCATTCTGGGGATGCTAACCATTTAATGTCTGGTTGTTCATCATGAAGCTGAATTGCAGGTTCACCCTGAATTGACAAACTTTTTTTTTCTCGCTTTCCAAAATCAGACCTGCTCACGCTCAGCAGGAGCCGAATGTTGTGAAAGATATTAACTTTCAGGTGGAGTTACCCAAAATTCAGAGAGGTGTCAGTCTTAACTTTTTTGCTTTTCTGCTCCTGTAAGATCCTGAATCAGCACCTTCAGGAGAATTAGTTAGAGCGGAGGAAGAACAGAACGAGAGAGAGAGAGTGGAATGGTGCTTTCAATTTTGTGGAATAACAAAAGAAACAAATATTTTGCAGATAGTAGAATTGCTTGTTCTGAATTTCTACCCTATACTGTTAGTGATGATTTTTGTAATCTCTTTTTGCAGAGTATCTGAAGACACAAGTTTCAAAATCAACAGATGAAGGCTTTATGCCCAAAATGTCGATTTTCCTGCTCCTCAGATGCTGCCTGACCTGCTCTGCTTTGCCAGCACCACTCTAATCTCCAGCATCTGCAGTTCTCACTTTCACCTGTAAGAAATGGGCAGTTTTAAAACAAAAACCTGTTGCAGTTCAAAGCTCTCAATGAGAGTCTGTGCTCGGCGGGAAGTTCAGGTAATCTTTATTGCGACCCAACTTTGTTACAGCTTCAGAAGCTCCCAGCAGAAAGGTGGAGAAAAAGTAGCAATTTTTAAAAAACAGCTCGAGGTCAAAGTGCACACAGCCCCTCCAACCCCTCGCTTTCTTCATTATTGGTCACCACCGAGTTGTCCTTTGTAATTGGATCCTTGGTACAGCCTTAACAGCCTCACTCAGCGATTTCAACCTGTATCCAAGTAAGGTGCATGGGCAGTATAGGGTCAACCACACTGCTGTGGGTCTGGAGTTACGTGTAGGCCAGACCCTGGGATGGCTGAGTGAATTCTCTCCTACAACGACAGTTTCCTTCCCTGAAACGAACTGAGTGAATCAGATGGGGGTTTTCTTCCACCCCCACCCCACCGAAAATAGTTTCATCGTTAGATTCTGAACACCAGATTTCGGACCAAATCCAATTCCACCATCAGTCGTGGTGGGAATGGACCCCGGGATCCCCGGAACTGGGTTGATAGTCCAGTCGATAATGGCATTCGGTTGTCGTTCCTTCAATCCCCCTGCAATGGCACATGAACACGCTGGTGGCTCCGCAGGTAGGTGGAGCAGGTGAAGGCCTTCCCGCACTCAGGGCAGCTGAAGGGCCTTTTTCCCCCGTGTGGACCCGCCGGTGAGTCGGCAGGTTGGAGGAATTGCTGAAGCCCTTCCCGCAGACAGGGCAAAGGAATGGCCTCTCCCCGGTGTGACTGCGCCGATGAGTCTCCAGCGCAGACGGGAAACTGAAGCCTTTCCCGCAGTTGCCACACTTCCATGGTTTCCCTACTGTGCAGGATTCCTCTGGATTCTCCATGGCCGAAGCTTCAGCCACACACAAACACATGTGGAGCCTCTCCCCACCATGTAATCCTCTTTCCAGGCTCCACACTCAGTGCACTGCAACGGTAGAGTTTCTCATCCAGTCCCACTGATGCCGAAAATGTACTGAAAAGGAATCAAAAAGCTTTGCTCCTTTTCACAGAATCATAGTTGAAAACCGATGGATTGAGTGACTGTCAGCCATTGACGTCAAAGTGAGGACTGCAGGCGCTGGAGAGTCAGAGTCGAAAAGTAGAGCGCTGGAAAAGCACAGCAGGTCAGGCAGCATCCGAGGAGCAGAAGAAACGACATTTTAGGCATAAGCCCTTCATCTGTTGATTTTTGAAACTCCTGTCTTCAGATCTTCAAATACTCTGTAAAAAGAGATTATAAACTTGAAAGGGTTAGAAAAGATTTACAAGGATGTTGCCAGGGTTGGAGGATTTGAGCTATAAGAAGAGGCTGAATAGGCTGGAGCAACAGAAGCTGAGGGGTGACCTTAGGAGATGAGCCAAGTGCTGACAAATGGGACTAGATTAATTTAGGATATCTGGTTTGCATGGACGGGTTGGACTGAAGGGTCTGTTTCCATGCTGTACATCTGTGACTAAATAATAAAAAGTATACTTTGAGAAATAACAAACTATATCCATGTTAACAAAGCTTAGTACACCACATGCTTTACTAACTATTCTCAGCAGGTCCTGTCCCTTCAGTGACTGAGGAACATATACATGCTGGTGCATAGTCTCCTTCACTAGCGTTTACATACTAGCCTCAGCAATTGCACAAGTAACAGCGAGAGTATAAAAAAACAAGGATTTTTTAAGAGAGAAGGTAAAAAGCAAAAGCAGATGGAAAGTCGGTGTAAAATGTCACTATGACAGGACAGGCCCCAGAACGCCCCTGGTGCTCACCTTCCACCCTACCAACCTTCGCATAAACCAAATCATCCACCGACATTTCCGCCACCTCCAAAAAGACCCCACCACCAGGGATATATTTTCTTCCCCACCCCTTTCCGCCTTCCGCAAAGACCGTTCCCTCCGTGACTACCTGGTCAGGTCCACGCCCCCCTACAACCCACCCTCCCATCCTGGCAC
>NC_057753.1:10246328-10257386 GCF_004010195.1 Chiloscyllium plagiosum
ACGCTCCAGGCTCTCTGCCTTTATTCCTGATGAAGGGCGTTTGCCCGAAACGTCGATTTCGCTGCTCCTTGGATGCTGCCTGAACTGCTGTGCTCTTCCAGCACCACTAATCCAGAATCTGGTTTCCAGCATCTGCAGTCATTGTTTTTACTTCTAATTTAGGATATCTGTTCAGCTTGGACAAGTTGGGCCAAAGGGTCTGTTTGTGTGCTGTATGACTCTAGTCATCTTCGGTGGAAGCAGAAGTGTGGTTGTGAAGACTGGACTTTCAGAGCAGCTTTCAAGAATGCTTTGCCCTTACTGGGCATAGAAGTGTTTGACTGAAATGTGTCGGTGTTAATACCTTGATGTCTCATTTTGCTCCCCTCTTACTGGGGACGTTAACCATTTCATGTCTGGTTGTTTCTCAAGAAGCTGCATTGCAGGTTCATCTTGAATTGCATGCTGTTTTTGCTTCCTAAAATCAGACCTGCTCACTCTCAGCAGGATCCCAGTGTTGTGAAAGATATTAACTTTCAGGTGGAGTTATCCAAAATTCAGACAGATGTCGGTCTTGATGTGTTTGCTTTTCTGCTCCTGTAAGACTCTGAATCAGCACTTTCAGGAGAATGAGAGTGGAATGAAAACAGAGGAGGAGAGAGAGTGGGATGGTGCTTTCAATTTTGTGGAATAACAAAAGGAAAGAATGTTCTGTAGAAAGTAGAATTGCTTGTTCCGAATTTCCACGCTGAACTGTCAGTGATGACTTTTGTAATCTCTTTTTGCAGCATATTTGAAGATCTGAAGAGATGAAGGCCTTATGCCCAAAACATTGACTCTCCTGCTCCTCGGATGCTGCCTGACCCGCTGTGCTTTTCCAGCGCCGCACGTTTTGACACTGACGCTCCAGCCTCTGCAGTCCTGATTTTGACGCCCATGTCTGACAGTCACTCAATCCATCGGGATCGCAACAACTTTTAACTATGATTCTGTGAGAAGGAGCAAAGCTTTTTGGTTCCTGTTTGAGTACATTTTCAGTATCAGTGGGACTGGATGAGAGAGCCTACTGTTGCAGCTCACTGAGTGTGGAGCCTGAAACAGCTTACGGCCTGGAAAGAGGAATTCACAGTAGGGCGTGATGGTGAGGCTCCACCTGCCAAGCCCTATCCCCGAGCTGATGTCACACGGGGGTGAAGTCGCTCGAGTGAGGAAGCGGCGGGAGGGCGGCTGTTAGGAAAATGGCACCGTGAGGCCGGGCAGACACCCGTCACTGGGCACCGCCGCCTTCCTGGTGCAGCTGCTGTGTCACGGCCACACCGGCCGGCTGTACAGCAGGCAGGAGCCGGTGAGCATTCTGGAGGCGGATGGGGTTAAGGGCCTGCTTGGGGACTCGTCGGCCGCCTGGGTGGTGGAGTTCTACTGATCGTGGGGCGGCCCCTGTGTCAACTATGGGGCCACCTGGAAGGTACTGGGCCCGGGAGGTGAAAGGTGAGGCAGGTTGTGGGACGGAGGGGAAGGAATGTGTGGCCTGTCTTGTCAAAGTGTTATTTTACACAGACTTTCCATCTGCTTTTACTGGGGTTTGTGCTTTTCACCCTCACTCTGTTTTCAAAAAAAATCATTGTGTTTTTTTACTCTTGCTGTTATTTGTGCAACTACTTAGACTAGTGTGTAAATACCAGTGAAGGAGATTATACACCAGCATGTATGTGTTCCTTGGTCACTGAAGGGCCAGGATCTGCTGAGAATGGTTAGCAAACCATGTGGTGTACTAATTATTGTTAACATGGATATAGTTTGTTATTTGTCAAAGTATACTTTTTACTATTTAGAGTCACAGATGTACAGCATGGAAACAGACCCTTGGGTCCAATCCGTCTATGCCAACTAGATATCCTAAATTAATCTGGTCCATTTGTCAGCACTTGGCTCATCTCCCTCTAAACCCTTCTATTCATATACCCATCCAGATGCCTTTTAAATGCTGTAATTGTACCACTTCCTCTGGCAGCTCATTCCAGACACTCACCCCACCTCACCACGGCCCTTGGGTACCATTTATATCTTTCTGCTCTCACCCTAAACCAATGCCCTCTAGTTCTGAACTTCACCCCTGTACTGCAGAAAAGACAAAGTTGAGCAGCCAGACATAATGCAAAAGCAATAAAATGTCGAGCCACATGGCAAAAAAATATTGTGGCTCTACCCTTTTTTCACTCCTATTGGCATTTGGACACTTAAGATCTGTTAAAAACACCAGCAGCACCACAGAGCATATTGTGTCTGCTTCTCAGTGCGGACAAGCAGCGCACATGTTTGCTGATGTCATCAAAACACTGCGCTGTTGGCAGAAAAGGCGACATCGCTTATCTCTGTTCTAAAAGGTCTTCCCTTTACTCTTCAAGCTGTGCCCTCTGGTCCTAATCTCCCCTACCAATGGAAACTTCTTCCCACCGTCATTGCACTGTGGGGATGAAGTCCTACCCTAACCAGACATTTCTGATGGTGGGTGAGACTAGGCCTTAATGTTAGGGAATGTAGCTTTTGGACTGAGATGAGGAGGAACTGCTTTTCCCAGAGAGCAGTGAATCTATGGAATTCTCTGCCCAAGGAGGCAGTAGAGGCAGCTTCATTACGTATATTCAAGACACAGTCGGATGGGTTTTTGCCTGGTAGGGGAATTAAGGGATTACTTGTGACAAGGCAGGGGGGAGGAGCTGAGACGATGGATAGATCAGCCATGATCTTATTGAATGATGGAGCATAGAACATAGACCATAGAACAATACAGCACAGAACAGGCCCTTCGGCCCACGATGTTGTGCCGAACTTCTAACCTAGATTAAGTACCCATCCATGTACCTATACAAATGCCGCTTAAAGGTCGCCGATCTGGATCTGACTGCATTTCCTGCAGACGAAGTCGGCAGGAGTATCGGTGGTCACCCCTACCTCAAACATCAGGCTCACTTGTAGCAACTGGGGTGAATCCAGAGAGGGGCAAGAGAAAGGGTTGGGGGGAAATCTGTTCACTTGTAGCAACTGTTGTGAATCCAGGGAGGGAGCAGACTTTGCAAACTCAGGTGTGTGTCTTAATTACCCGAGTGAGGGGAGGTGGAAGGACAGGGTGGGACTGTTTTCCCCATCGTGCCAGAGTCTGACGGGTGACGTAAACTTTTATAAAATCACGAGGGGCATGGATAGGGTAAATAGACATGGTGTTTTCCTTTGGAAGGGGGAGTCCAGATTAGAGGCTTAGCGTTGAGAATGTGGTGCTAGAAAAGCACAGCAAGTCAGGAAGCTTCGAGGAGCAGGAAAACCAATGTTTAGGGCAAAATCCCTTCATCTGCAAAGTGTGTGTGTGTGTGTGTGTGTGGTGCATGCTTGGTAAAGTGTGATTGTGATGGAGTATGAGCCTGTGAGAGGGTGAGTGTGTTGGGGGGGGGGGTATATGTGTGTGTCTGAGAGAGGTATGGATAAAAGCGAGGAGTTGCATTTTGCTAAAATAAAGAAGGGCAAGATTTGTACAGGTAATGGTAAGGCCCTGGGTTGTGTTGTGGAACAGAGACCTGGGGGTATTCAGGTTCATTGTTCTTGAAAATTACATCACTGGTAGACGGGGTAGTGAAGAAGGTGTTAAGCACACTTGCTTTCATTGTTCACACTGTTGAGTATAGGAGTTGAGACATCAAGTTGAGGTTGTACAGGATGTTGATGAGGCCACTTTTAGAGTACTGAGTACAGTTCTGGTCACCCTGTAATAGGAAGAATACTAGGAGAGAGGATTCAATAAAGATTTACCAGGACGTTGCCACAGGAGGGTTTGAGTTATAGGGAGAGACTGGAACCTTTTTCATGGGAGCAGAGGGGGTTGAGGGATTATTGAGATTATCATATTGAGATTTGAAAAATCATGAGGGGTGAGGGTAAGGAGAATAGCGAGGAGCATGCACGGTTATGTTGAGCCACAGCAGGGGTGAAACAAAATTGTGGCTCTACCCTTTTTTTTTTTCTCCTATTGGCATTTGGATGGTTGAATCTGTCAGAAACACCAGCATTTCTACAGAGCCTACTGTCACCAAGCACTGCGAATGTTCGCTGGTGTCAGCAAAAAACCATGCATGCTTTTATCTATCCGTAAAAATAGTGCATGAATTTCTTTTGATGTACCAATGAGGATCACTGGAGGACCGGAAGGAGACCCCACTATTGTCTGAATGTGGAAGTTGGACCATATGCTTCTGAAGCTGCTGCTGCTCTTGTCTGTCTGAATGAAGCTTAAGATTCACCCAAGACTGTAACTTCCTTTTTCTGTCCAACATCTGTGAGTACAGCACCCTCTTTTCTCACTCCTTTTTCTATTTTTTTTTCCATGCTGGGATTCAATTGTTGACTTGCAGCAACTGAAAGGAAAGAGAATGAATCCAGAAAGGGGCAGACTCTAGAAAAGCTGGTGCAGGTCTATGTCTCAAACACATGGCAAATGGGGTATCAGTGTGAAGCTATAGCCTTTGCTGTGAAAAGAAAAGCAGAGAGGAGGTGTACTGCAAAGTGGAGAAAGTGAGGACTGAAAATGCTGGAGATCAGAGTCGAAAAGTGTGGTGCTGGAAAAGCACTGCAGGTCAGGCAGCATCTGAGGAGCAGGAGAGTTGACGTTTCGGGCACGAGCCCTTCATCAGGAATGATGTGTGAATGTACAAAGGGACCTCAGCATCCTCCTACACCAGTCACTGCCAGTTGTCAGACAGGTGCAGCAAGCAATCAGCAAGGCAAGTGGTATATTAGCAAGAGGAATTGAGTTCAGAAGTGGGGATGTCTTCCTGCAGGTGAATATATTCAAGGCTGAGTTCATCTGATTTTTGAAGAACAGAGAAGTGGATGGTTATTGGGGAAGGCAAGAAAATAGTTTTAAGACCATTATAGGCAAGTTAGTCATACAGCACAGAAACAGACCCTTTAGTCCAACTAGTCCATGCTGATTATATTCACAAACTAAACTAGTCCCACCTAGTTTGGCCCAAATCTCTACGAACCTTTCCTATTCAAGTACTTATCCAAACATCTTTTAAACATTGTTACTGTATCTGCATCTACCACTTCCCCTGGACATTCATTCCACACACAAGCCACTCTGCGAAAAAGGTGCTCCTCGTGTCTTTAAAATCGTTCTACTCTCACTTTAAAAGTTTGCTGCTTCATCTAGAAATGACACCTGCCATTCACCTCATCTATATCCCTCATAATTTTTTAACCCTCTCTAAGGTCACCTCTCAACCTCCAATGCTCCAGTTAAAAAAGTCCCAGCCTCTGCACCTAGATGTAGGGAGATCCATATCCATTTGTGATCTGTTCAATGCTGGTGCAGGCTTGAAAGTCAAAATGGCTGACTCCTGCTCCCAATTCTCACTCTGTGTCCAGGACAACAAGAAACCATAAGACATAGGAGCAGAAAGTAGGCCATTCAGCCCAATAGGTCTGCTCTTACCATTCAATCGTGGCTGATAAATTTCTGAGCCCCATTCTCTTGCTTTCTCCCCCTAACCCTCGATCCCCTTGATATTCAAGAAGCTAGCCATCACAGTCTTAAATATCCTCAGTGACCTGGCCTGCGTAGCCTTCTGTCCCAGTGAATTCCATAGATTCACCACCCTCCTTATCTCCATTCTAAAAGGTCTTCCCTTTATTCCAAAGCTGTGGGCCTGTTAATCAGCATGAACCAGACCCTTCAGGGTGATGTGCAGCAGGGATTAGGTTCAGCAAAGTGAGAATGGAGGGAGTGTGTGTGGGATGGATATTTTCACCTTCTAGGGGATAAGAGGAAAGAGAGTTCACTGTAAATTAGAATTGATTGGATGGGCTGATGGGCCAAGGAGTGGCAGATGGAGTTGAATTTGGCGAAATGTGAGATGTTGCATTTTGGTCAAGAAATGCAGGTAGGACTTACAAAGGGGGAATGTTGCCGAAGAAAGAGACCTTGGAGTGCAGGTTCATAGTTTCCTTGAAAGTGGAGTCGCAGGTAGACAGGATAGTGAAGATGATGCTTTCCTCTATTGGTCAGAGCACTGAGTGAAGGAGTTGGGAGGTCATGTTGCGGCTGCACAGGACCTTGGTTCGGCTACTTTTGGAATATTGTATGTAATTCTGGTCTCCATCCTATGGAAGGATGCTGTGAAACTTGAAAGTGTTTGGAAAAGGTTTATAAGGCTGGTGCTAGAGTTGGCGGGTTTGAGCGAGAGGGAGAGGGTGAATAGGCTGGGGCTGTTTTCCCTGTAGTGTCAGAGGCTGAGGGGTGACATTATAGAAGTTTATAAGGGTCATGCAGAGGGGAGAATAGCCTAGATGTTTTCCTCAGGTAGGGGATTCCAAAACTAGAGGGCAGAGGTTTGCGCTGAGGACAAAGATTTAAAAGGGACCTGAGGGGCCACTTTTTCACACAGAGTGCTGCACGAATGGAACGAGCTGACAGAGGAAGTGGTGGAGACTGGTACAATTACAAAATTTAAGTAACATCTGGCTGGATACATGAATAGGAAGGGTTTTGAGGAATACGGGCCACATGCTGGCAAATGGGAATAGATTAATTTCGGATATATGGTTGGCACGGACAAGTTGGGCCATAGGGTCTGTTTCCATGGTGTAGGACTCTAATTGTCTTCGGTGAAAGCAGAAATGTGGTTGTGAAGACTTGAGCGAGAGGGAGAGGCTGAATAGGCTGGGGCTGTTTTCCCTGTAGTGTCGGAGGCTGAGGGGTGACATTATAGAAGTTTATAAGGGTCATGCAGAGGGGAGAATAGCCTAGATCTTTTCCTCAGGTAGGGGATTCCAAAACTAGAGGGCAGAGGTTTGAGCTGAGGACAAAGATTTAAAAGGGACCTGAGGGGCCACTTTTTCACACAGAGTGCTGCACAAATGGAACGAGCTGACAGAGGAAGTGGTGGAGACTGGTACAATTACAAAATTTAAGTAGCATCTGGATGGATACATGAATAGGAAGGGTTTTGAGGAATACGGGCCACATGCTGGCAAATGGGAATAGATTAATTTCGGACATGTGTGGTTGGCATGGACAAGTTGGGCCATAGGGTCTGTTTCCATGGTATAGGACTCTAATTGTCTTCGGTGAAAGCAGAATGTGGTTGTGAAGACTGGACTTCTAGAGCAGCTTTCAAAGATGTTTTGCCCTTACTGGGACCGGAACAAGTTACAATGAAATCTTTCATTATGAGACAGCAAGCAACAAAGTGAGTACATCCGGGATTTTGATGGAAAGTGGGAATTCGTTGCACTGTGGGGATGAAGCCCTACTCTATCCAGTCATTTCTAGGCCTCAAGCTTAGGGGGAGTTGGTTTAGGACAGAGATGAGGAGAAGGAAGTGAGAACTGCTGCTTTTACCAGAGAGTAGTGTATCTGCAGAATTCTCTGCCCAAGGAAACAGGCTCCAGTATGCCCCGGTCCTAATTCTTCGGCTTGACGTACCTGTGAATGTAAACTTTGAAGTGTTTTGGTTAACTGATGCAAATATTTCCCATTTGTCCAATACTATAGTAGCAGCTGCTTCAGTCATTGAGATGGTTTTGATTCATCTACTAAATATACCTACTCTTATTAGACAATATTCATAACAATGTACGCGAGGTGATTCTATAAAAGAATATTTCCCATTTGTCCAATACTATAGTGGCAGCTGCTTCAGTCATTGGGATGGTTTTGATTCATCTACTAAATACACCTACTCTTATTAGACAATATTCATAACAATGTACGCGAGGTGATTCTATAAAAGCAAGTTGTAGATAAGTAAAAAGGCTGACCAGGCAAGGAGGTGGTTAACAAACACAGGGCATCCTCTTAGAGTATGCATCTTGTTTGTTAACAAATTAAGCACGATTCATATTTTTTCCTAGCTGCTTTCCGAAAATCTGTGTGCCACCATGTTTGTAAGTGTGTACAATAATGTACATAATCAACTGAAATAGGCAGCAGCAAAGAATGAACACAGTCTAGCAGGGGGTCACCCACATCTTGGTTTGAGTATCGAGGGAGTACCAATGCGGTCATTGTTTGTGCACTTCAGCAGGGGCTTCCCCTGTGACTTCAGTACCATACCCAGGTAAATGTACATTTAAACCAGACTTCTAAGTGTTAACCTTTCTGCAAACTTCTGTCAGTGTGTCTCTCTGTAACATTCTCCAACTTTCTTCATATCTCAGTTTGGAGAAAGTGAGGGCTGCAGATGCTGGAGATCAGAGCTGAAAAATGTGTTGTTGGAAAAGCGCAGCAGGTCAGGCAGCATCAAAGGAGCAGGAGAATCGACGTTTTGGGCATAAGCCTGAAGAAGGGCTTATGCCCGAAACATCGATTCTCCTGCTCCTTTGATGCTGGCTGACCTGCTGTGCTTTTCCAGCAACACATTTTTCAGCTGTCATATCTCAGTTTGTCAGCTTTTGTTTATTCCTTCCTTCCAAGGTAATGAAGCACACACTTTCCAGAACAGCCAAAGTTAGTGAGTTGAGCCTCATAAATCCTGGCTGTGACACATAGCTGCTTATGTAAGTTGTGAGTGTCTCTGCATTAGCCCACAACCCAGGGGAAATACAACAGAGTCTTTTATAGTTGCCCAATGTGTCCTGTATGCCAAATTCATCCAAGTCTGGATATCCTGAAGCGAGCAATTATACTTCGGATTTCTACTACCCAATTAAAAGTAATGCTGGGCATTCGATCAGATCGGGGGATGTTTTTCAAATAAATAATTAAATATTCCCTACAGTGTGGAAACATGCCCTTTGGCTCAACAAGTCCACACCGACCCTTCGACGAGCAACCCACCCAGACCCATTCCCCGACATTCACCCCTGACTAATGCACCTAACACTATGGGGCGATTTAGCATGGCCAATTCACCTGACCTGCATATGGAGATGCCGGTGTTGGACTGGGGTGTACAAAGTTAAAAATCACACAATGCCAGGTTATAGTCCAACAGGTTTAATTAGAAGCACACTAGCTTTCGGAGCAACGCTCCATCAGGTGATAGTGGAGGGCTCAATCCTAACACAGAATTTATAACAAAAATTTACAATGTGATGTAACTGAAATTATACATTCAAAAATTGATTGTCTGTTAAGCCTTTCATCTGTTAGAATACAGTGATAGTTTCACTTCTTTCATGTGTAAATCACAAAACCTTTTTTAAAAAGTTGCATTCTCGGGTTAGCTGTTAACAATGGTGATAGCGAGACAATATGTTGAAGGAGTTGGCCCCCTGTGTTCTGTCTATGCCATGATGTTTAGATTGATTCTAATCTAAAAAGTGAGATAATGGAAATTTACATAAATTCATGCAGTTTTTGAGCTCAGAGTTCTACATGAATGTATGCAGTTTTTGAGCAAAGTACAATGTAACTCTGCAAGTACAAATTCATCACACAAAATATGTGTGCATGTGGGTCTTTGTCTGTCTGTGTGTGTGTGTATTTGTTTGTTTGGGTTGGCGGTTGTGAGTGTGAGAAAGTGTATGTGTTTGTAGTGAGTGCAGAGTGTTGTGTGTGAGATGTGTGTATGTGTGTGATGTAATGGTGATCACCTGTACTGTGACATGAACCCAAGGTCCCGGTTGGGGCCCTCCCTATGGGTACCGAACTTAGCTATCGGCCTCTGCTCAGCCACTTTTCTCTGCTGCCTGTCCCGCATTCCACCTTGGAGGATGGTCACATACACACGGACACACATAAACACAGATGTGCACACAGACACCCATAGACACACTCCCCCACACTCACATGCACCCCCTCACAGACTTAAGACACTCTGCACACACATACACTTTCTCACACTCACAACCCCCAACCCAAAAGGTTTTGTGATTTACACATGAAAGAAGTGAAACTTTCACTGTATTCTAACAGATGAAAGGCTTAACAGACAATCAATTTTTCAATGTATAATTTCAGTTACATCACACTGCAAACTTTTGCTATAAAGTCTGTGTTAGGATCGAGCCCCCCGCTATCACCTGATGAAGGAGCGTCGCTCCGAAAGCTAGTGTGTTTCCAATTAAACCTGTTGGACTACAACCTGGTGTTGTGTGATTTTTAACTTTGCACATCTTTGGACTGTGGGAGGAAATCGGAGCACCCGGATGAAACCCACGCAGACACGGGGAGAATTGCAAACTCCACACAGACAGTCACCCGAGGCGGGAATTGAACCCAAATCACTCCAAAGGTTACTGCTTCCAAAGAAGCTTGTTGGACTACAACCTGGAGTTGTGTGATTTTAAACTTTGTCCAGGTTAAAGTGGATTTCCTATGCTAAATTACCCATAGTGCCCAGGGATGTGCAGATGAGGGTGGATTAGTACATAGAACAGTACAGCACAGAACAGGCCCTTCAGCCCACGATGTTGTGCCGACCACTGATCCTCATGTATGCACCCTCAAATTTCTGTGACCATATGTATGTCGAGGAGTCTCTTAAATTCCCCAATGACCCTGCCTCCACAACTGCTGCTGGCAACGCCTTCCATGTTCTCACAACTCTGTGTAAAGAACCCGCCTCTGACATCCCCGCTATATTTTCCTCCAACCAGCTTAAAACTATGACCTCTCGTGTTAGTCATTTCTGCCCTGGGAAATAGTCTCTGGATATCGACCCTATCTATGCCTTGTATACTTCAATTAGGTCCCCTCTTCTCCTTTTCTCCAATGAAATAAGTCCGAGCTCAGTCAACCTCTCCTTATAAGATAAGCCCTCCAGTCCAGGCAGCATCCTGGTAAACCTCCTCTGAACCCGGTCCAAAGCATCCACATCTTTCTTATAATAGGGCCACCAGAACTGGATGCAGTATTCCAAGTGTGGTCTAACCAAAGTTTTATAGAGCTGCAACAAGATCTCACAGCTCTTAAACTCAATACCCCTGTTAATGAAAGCCAAAACACCATATGCTTTCTTAACAACCCTGTCCACTTGGGTGGCCATTTTAAGGGATCTATGTACCTGCACCCCAAGATCCCTCTGTTCCTCCACACTACCAAGAATCCTATCCTTAATCCTGTACTCAGCTTTCAAATTTGAC
>NC_057753.1:10259666-10271058 GCF_004010195.1 Chiloscyllium plagiosum
CCCTCCCTATTCTTTTTAAATGCTCTAAACCCTGGAACATCCAGCAACCATTCCTGCCCCTGAGAAACCCATGTCTCTGTTATGGTCACAACATCATAGCACCAGGTACTGATCCATGCTCTAAGTTTGTCACTTTTATTCCTGATACTCCTTGCGTTAAAGCAAACACACTTTAACTGATACCTTGGTTCCTTGCCAGGAAAATCCTTCCCACTAGCTGGTCTACCTCTTGCTACTGCCTCATCTGCATCAACTCTCATCTCCGGTATACAGCTCAGGTTCCCACCCCCCTGCCATACTAGTTTAAACCCTCTCGAACTACTCGCGCAAAACTTCCACCCAGGACATTGGTCCCCTTCCAGTTCAGATGCAACCCGTCCTTCTTGTACAGGTCTTGTACAGGATTGGCTGTGCTAAAGTATGCATAATGTCCAGGGATGTGCAGGAAAAGTGCCTTAGGGTTACATGTAGAGCAAATGGGGTAGGGGAATGGGTGGGTTACCCTTGGGAGAGCCGGTGAAGCCGAGCGGCCTGCTTCCACACTGTGGGGAATTCTCTGAAGGGAAGGGGTTTTTGGAAAGTGCATTCTCCTACCCTTCTGCCGCAGGGCAACGCATGCGCAGTGTGGGGGCCCACTGACAGTCTTACCCCTCCCCCTTGACGTCACTTTTCCTCGCCCCGCCCTTCGTTTCTTTAAGACGTCACAACGCGGACGTCGCCCTGTCAGCTTCAAAGTGAATCTCCCTCCCTCTGGGCAACTCCTCATCCTGGTAGGGAGCCAGAGATGGGAGGAGGGGAAATTGTTCACTTGCAGCAACTGGAGTGAACAGACTCCCCAAACTCAGGTATGTGTCTTAATTATCCGGGTGAGGAGGAACAGAAGGATCGACTTTGGGAAGGCGGAGGGGTAGATGGCTTTTCTGTTTTTATTTTTAAAATGCACCCGATTCCCACAAGTAACTGCAACATGCAATATTCCTCATTCCGCCTTGGTTTAACATATTCAGCTTCCTTCCCTCATTCCCACCTCTCTTCTCCCCCCCCCCCCCCCGGCTCTAATGTTCAAGCTGACCCTCAAAAGATTGGTTTGTCCCTCCATTCTTTCCTGTTGTCTTTTGTGGGTTTTGAAAACTTTCCCAATCCTCTAAATTTTAAGAGTTGGGAAGTTGTGTAGCTGCACCAGACATTGGTTAGGCCACTTTTGGAATATTGTGCAGTTTACAGTGTGGAAACAGGCCCTTCGGCCCAACAAGTCCACACTGACCCACCGAAGCGCAACCCACCCAGAAACCATTCCCCTACATTTAATCCTTCACCTAACACTACAGGCAATTTAGCATGGCCAATTCACCTAACCTGCACATTTTTTTGGAATGGATTGTGGGAGGAAACCCACGCAGACACGGGGAGAATGTGCAAACTCCACACACAGTTGCTTGAGGCGGGAATTGAACCTGGATCTCTGGTGCTGTGAGGCTGCAGTGCTAGCCACCGTGCCGCCCAGTTCTGGCCTCTCTGCTGGAGGAAGTATGTTGTGAAACTTGAAAGGGTTCAGAAAAGATTGACAAGGATATTGTCAGGGTTTGAGCTAAACAGGGTGGGGCTGTTTTCTCTTGAGCACTAGAGGCTGAGGGGTGACCCTACAAACTTTTATAAAATCATGAGGGGCATGCACAGGGTAAATAGATAAGGTCTTTTCCCTCAGTGGGTCATAGGTTCAGGGTGAAGGTGAGATTTAAAAGGAACCTAGGGGCAACTCCAGCAGGTGGTGGGTGCAAGGAATGAGTTGCCAGAGGAAGTGGTGATGGCTGGTACAATTACAACATTTAAAAGGCATCTGGATGAGTATATGAATGGGAAGGGTTTAGAGGGACATGGGCCAAGTGCTGGCAGATGGGACTAGATTGATTTAGGATATCTGGTTGGCATGGACGAGTTGGACTGAAGGGACTATTTCTGTGCTGTATATCTGTGATTCTGGCTTGCCACTAATGTTTGCCACGTCTGCCTGCTTCCACACTGTGGGGAATTCTCTGAAGGGAAGGGGTTTTTGGAAAGTGCATTCTCCTACCCTTCTGCCGCAGGGCAACGCATGCGCAGTGAGGGGGCCCGCTGACAGTCTTGCCCCGCCCCCTTGACGTCACTTTTCCTCGCCCCGCCCTTCGTTTCTTTAAGACGTCACAACGCGGACGTCGCCCTGTCAGCTTCAAAGTGAATCTCCCTCCCTCTGGGCAACTCCTCATCCTGGTAGGGAGCCAGAGATGGGAGGAGGGGAAATTGTTCACTTGCAGCAACTGGAGTGAACAGACTCCCCAAACTCAGGTATGTGTCTTAATTATCCGGGTGAGGAGGAACAGAAGGATCGACTTTGGGAAGGCGGAGGGGTAGATGGCTTTTCTGTTTTTATTTTTAAAATGCACCCGATTCCCACAAGTAACTGCAACATGCAATATTCCTCATTCCGCCTTGGTTTAACATATTCAGCTTCCTTCCCTCATTCCCACCTCTCTTCTCCCCCCCCCCCACCCCCGGCTCTAATGTTCAAGCTGACCCTCAAAAGATTGGTTTGTCCCTCCATTCTTTCCTGTTGTCTTTTGTGGGTTTTGAAAACTTTCCCAATCCTCTAAATTTTAAGAGTTGGGAAGTTGTGTAGCTGCACCAGACATTGGTTAGGCCACTTTTGGAATATTGTGCAGTTTACAGTGTGGAAACAGGCCCTTCGGCCCAACAAGTCCACACCGACCCACCGAAGCGCAACCCACCCAGAAACCATTCCCCTACATTTAATCCTTCACCTAACACTACAGGCAATTTAGCATGGCCAATTCACCTAACCTGCACATTTTTTTGGAATGGATTGTGGGAGGAAACCCACGCAGACACGGGGAGAATGTGCAAACTCCACACACAGTTGCTTGAGGCGGGAATTGAACCTGGATCTCTGGTGCTGTGAGGCTGCAGTGCTAGCCACCGTGCCGCCCAGTTCTGGCCTCTCTGCTGGAGGAAGTATGTTGTGAAACTTGAAAGGGTTCAGAAAAGATTGACAAGGATATTGTCAGGGTTTGAGCTAAACAGGGTGGGGCTGTTTTCTCTTGAGCACTAGAGGCTGAGGGGTGACCCTACAAACTTTTATAAAATCATGAGGGGCATGCACAGGGTAAATAGATAAGGTCTTTTCCCTCAGTGGGTCATAGGTTCAGGGTGAAGGTGAGATTTAAAAGGAACCTAGGGGCAACTCCAGCAGGTGGTGGGTGCAAGGAATGAGTTGCCAGAGGAAGTGGTGATGGCTGGTACAATTACAACATTTAAAAGGCATCTGGATGAGTATATGAATGGGAAGGGTTTAGAGGGACATGGGCCAAGTGCTGGCAGATGGGACTAGATTGATTTAGGATATCTGGTTGGCATGGACGAGTTGGACTGAAGGGACTATTTCTGTGCTGTATATCTGTGATTCTGGCTTGCCACTAATGTTTGCCACGTCTTTTATGTTCAGTTTCTCTCTGGTGTTGGAGTTAATGACTTGATGTCTCATTTTGCTCCCCACATCCTGGGGACATTAACCATTTCCTTTCTGGATGTTCTGATGATCCGGGTCATCGGGTTTCTGCGATTGGTCAATAAACACATTTGGAAATGACTTTGTCAATCACACAAGCAATAGTTTATTCTTTGATACGGCCGGGTCGGTAGACTCTGATCAGCCCAGAAGGATGAGTACTCCGAGACCACCAAAAGAATCAGCCAACTTTTACAGAGTTTGCATAGAGCTTATGTACATTGTTTATAGTCAGACATGGAACATGATCACAAATTCACAACCAATCAGATCCCACGATGTCCTCATCCACTATTGACTTAGTCTATCACAATTTCTTGTAAACAACCTGTTCTTGGAATTGTATTTGTCCTGTCCGGTGGTTAGGGCTAAGCCGTTACTTCTGCGATTAATGGTTAAGTTCACATTGTTACTTCTGCATTTGCCATTTTTTTTCACCAGGTTTAAGTCAGTCTGTGGTTTCTTGTTCTGAGTCACCAGTATCTGCCTGACTCAGGTCAGACCAAGTTAGCCAAGCAGAAGCCATTTTGTGCAGCTCCTTCAGCCATTTTGTCCTACCTCCCAGATGCCCACATTCTCATTCCTCCCTTTGATCGCACCGTGATCACTGAAAGGGAAGGCTAATCCAGACAAATGCCCTTCAAGGTGGTCCTGCCATCAACATCCTCTAGAGCAGCACCACCATCTTCGCAGCTCATCTGGTCATATTTATCATTGCCGTCATCAAATGTGGGTGAGCCATCGGATCACAAAAGGAGCATCTTCTGGGGCAAATCTATATCACTAAGGGACCTCATAAGCTTAGCAATTAAATACCTAACAATAGCAATACTGACAAACAGAGGAAAATTATTCTGACATACATAGCTAAATTGATAAGCCAATTGTACCAAGAGCCCGATCCCCAGTTTCCCCAACTGGTCCCTTCCAGGAACACCTTGTACCTTAGTAATATTGTCAGTGAGATTGGGAATGCCCATAATGCACTTATCTTGGACAATAGTGCAGTCTCCGCCTTCCCGGGCTAGTAGATAGTCTAAGGCATATCGATTCTGCATAGAGTAAAGACTCAGATCTGATAATCCCAGTTTAATCTGTTCCAGAGCCTCTTTAGTCTTATTTCCAAAAATGGTCAGGCTGCAAAAGAGTGAATTGTGGTTCTTTTGACTTATCACCCCTGCTGATTCTTCCAACCTCAGGGTACTTGGGAATCCCCAGTCTATCGAGTGTCCTTCCAGTTGGAGCAAGGCTGGCTGAGACCGACCGCTGCATCCTCCTCAGATGGAGGTTCCATCGACTTGTCCACTGACCAGGACAAGGTACTGTTGTGGGAACAAGGGCTCTGATAGTGAACATCTTATGGGGAACATCTTTGCCATCAATAATACAGATGGTGGTGGTGGGGGGGAAGAGGAGTGTGTGCACTTTGATCTTGAGCTGTTTAAAAAGCAGCCACTTTTTTTCTGCCTTTTTGCTGGGGGGATCTGAAGCTGTAACAAAGTTGGGTCACAATAAAGGTTACCTGAACTTACTCATTGGAAGCTTTGAGCCCCAAGAGGTTTTTGTTTTAAAGCTGCTCATTTCTTTCAGCCTCCTGCAGTAAGTTTCCAATGTCATGTATCAGATGGAGTAGTGAATGAGTAGCTAGTAAAAGCTGCTCACTTCTTTCAGCCTCCTGCAGTAAGTTTCCAATGTCGTGTATCAGATGGAGTAGTGAATGAGTAGCTAGTATCGTTAGAAATTGTAAACCTTTCAGGAGTGCAGAGTGCATTGTTTCATCAGCATTGTAAAGTTTACTGGCAGCACCGGGAGCTGTGGGCTGTGTTCACTAAAAACGATGTGGAGGTGCCAGTGTTGGATTCTGGTGGGTAAAGTTTAAAAATCTGACAACACCAGGTAATAGTCCAATAGATTTGTTTGGAAACAGCTTTCGGAGCGCTGTTCCTTCATCAGGTGGTTGTGGAGAATAAAATCATGGTCACAATTTATATTCAAAGGAGTCCATTGTCACAGAGCTGTGATACATTAAGCAATTTTAGATTAAGTCTTTCATCTTTTAGAATGGGTTTCTGCTCTTTGGTATGTTATTCCCAGGACGTGTTTTAAATAGCATTCTCAACACTGTAATTTAAATGCAGAGCTTTTCTAACAAAAATGTCAGTCTGACTCAACATTGGGACCCAGACAGAATTCACAGCTATTGTTAGAAACGTTCTGCATTGAAATGACATTTACCACCACCACCCATGGCGCCTCTGTGCATTCTCGCCCACAGTGCCCCCAGTCCATTGCCCTCCATGATCCACAGCATTCTGTCCATTCTATCTCTCCCTCAACATCCGCTCCATTCTCTCTCATGCCACCCTCTGCACCCTTGTCCATTTTCTGTCTCTTGTTCCCCTCCCTCAGCCCACTCCTGTCCATTGTCTTTCCCTGCAGCCACCCCCCCCCCCCCCCCCAATAGAAGTCATTTCTCGAACCCTCTTTGATCGCTGTATTAAACTGATGAAGGCAGAGAGGATGGATGCTGACAACTCGACCTGGGAGACAGGAGAGGTGAGAAATGGGTTATATTTAAAATTGAGAATAGGTAAAATAATACATTCAGAAAATCGTTAAAGTCGGAAAGCAAGTTCAATTTTTTAAAAGAGCTGATGAAATCTTTCTGAAACTTGCACTATAATATATGCAGTTCGACCACAGCTCAGGACAGGCTGGAAGGGGTGAATGGCCTATTCCTAGTCTTGTGAAATTGCTTCTGACTATGTAGAAATAGAGTCATAGAGTTGTACAGCATGGAAACAAACCCTTCAGTCCACGCCAACCAGATATCCTAAATTAACCTAGTGACCCATTTGCCAGAATTTGGCCCCTGTCTCTCTAACCCTTCCTTATTCATATCCCCATCCAGATGCCTTTTAAATGCTGTAATTGTACCAGTCTCCACCACTTCCTCTGGCAGCTCATTCCATACACGCACCACCCTCTGCGTGAAAAGGTTGCCCCCCCCCCCTCCACCACCACCACCATCCCTCTCTCCCTCCCAGGATGAAGAGTTGCCCAGAGGGAGGTGGTTTCAGTCTGAAACTCAGAAGATCATTTCTGCACAGTGACATCAACAATGGAGCAAGAGGGTGGGGTGAAGTGTCTGGGTAATAGGCCAGGGAAGGGCAGGGCCATGCTGAAGGCGGGCCCCAATACTGTGCCTGCTGCGCATGGCTAGCCTGCACTGCCTTGCAGAGTTTGCAAAAATCCCTTCCTTTCAGAGAATCTCCACAGTGTGGAAGTGGGTCACTCGGCTCAATGAGTCCACACTGACCCACCAAAGGGTAACTCACCCACACCTGTTCCCCTACCCCTATTGCTCAATATTTACACCTGACTAATACACCTAACGTGCACATCTTTGGGCACTGAGTAATTTAGCACAACCATTCTGCCCTAACCTGCACATCCTTGGGTACTATGAGTAATTTAGCATGGTCAATACAATCTCATCTGGACAAAGTTAAAAATCAGACAACACCAGGTTAGAGTCCAACAGGTCTATTTGGAAGGATTTACTATTTGGAGGGCTGTTCCTTCATCAGGTAATTGTGGAGAATAAGATCATAAGGCACAGAATTTATAGAAAAACCTGACAGTGTCCTGCAACTGAAATTATATGTTGACAAACCAGGATTGTTGAGTCTTTCATCTTTTAGAATGGGTTGCAGGTATCATTAATGTAAATCCCAGAACTTCCTGTAAGGCACCTTCGCGATAACACAAGGCTTTATAACAAACTGTGACATCTTAGCTCAGAAAATGCATTAAAAGAGTGTGGTCAGAGTCTGTCTGTATTCCAATCTTGAATCAGGCTGGTTCTATTTCCAAAGTGTAATTTAAAAACATTACATGGATTGATTGTCTGCAGATTGTGCATTTTTTGAGCAAAGTAGAACGTATCCGCAAATATCATTCGGTCAATACAAATTGACCCCTTTGGACTTGTGTGTGCGCGCAAATGCTCATGAAAGAGAAAAAGTCTGTATCAGTGCTGTATATCTTTGTCTATTTGATAACAGATGCTTCATTTCCATTGATGTAAATATTGCTGTAAATCACAGCTGGCTTCTAATGGTTAGATCTAAGGGAGAGAGAATTCAAGTGCGGCACTATCAGAATCCTGGGAGAGCCCCTTTTCTGGTTTACTTCCTAATGAACCAACATTAAACACAAGCACTTATTTATTTCTAATTTTGTTTCATTTTATTTGCTTGGTTTCCTGCTATGACTACACTGTGTCTGGATGGTTGACAGCCTGGGAGATTGTGGGCTGGGTCTCAATGGCCTGAATGTTTTATTGTTCTGGAAAGAGTAATGACGGGTCAAAGCTTCAACAAAAATCCAGCAGAGCTCAGAACAGACCGACATCATACTCTGGGAACAGGGAGATCAACAGAGGACAGAAATCAGGACCAGAAATCCAAGCTGACATCATACTATCCTGTCATCAGTGCTTTGATTAGCAGTGTCAACCCTCTATCTTTACCTAGCTTCACATTTGACCAAACCCTCAATATTCAGGATCCAATTTCTGCCATCCTGAAAGCAGGTCTCTGCAAGAAGTCTCAGATAATAATTATTCTCTTCAATGTGTGCAGTCAATTCATTCACTTTTTATGATCTTTAAAATCCAGTTTTGATTGCTGGTATGTTTACTTTCCTTGTTCCTTTTTATCATTCTCTGATGTTCATTTTCCACATCACTATAGTGCACACCAGCCCTGATTTTGATTCGCTATGTTAAATTGCCCAGAGTGTCCAGGGATGGGCAGGTTAGGTGGGTTAGCCAATGGGAAATGCAGGGTTATAGTCTCATACCAACAGAAGTAGGAGTAGGCCATTTGGCCCATCCAGCCTGCTCCACCATTCATTAAGATCTTTACATCGTCTCAGCTCCTCCTCCCTGCATTATCCCAACTACCCTTAATTCCCCGCTCATGCAAAAACCCATCCAACTGTGTCTTGAATATAATGAAGCTGCCTCTACTGCTTCCTTGGACAGACAATTCCATAGATTCACTACTCTCTGGGAAAAGTAGTTCCTCTCATCTGTGTCCTAAATCCAGTCCCCCAAATCTTTTGGCCTAGTCTAATCCACCAGCAGAAATGACTGCTTTCACTGAAGATGATTAGAGTCCACCAAAATGGAAACAGACCGTTCGGCCCAACTCGTCCGTGCCAACGATATATCCGAAATCAATCTGTCCCCATTTGCCAGCATTTAGCCCATGTCTTCTCAAACCTTCCATTTATGTACACACCCATATGCCTTTTAAATATTGTAATTGTACCGGCCTCCACCACTTTCCCTGGCAGCTCATTCCATACACGACCACCCTCTGCATCAAAACATTGTCCCTTAGGTCCCTTTTAAATCTTTGTCCTCTCACCTCTAACTCATGCCCTTGAGTTTGGACTCCCCTACCCTGCGGAAAAGACATTGGGTATTCACCCTATCCATGCCCCTTATAAATGTCAATAAGGTTACCCCTCAGACTCTGATGCCTCAGAGAAAATTTCTCTGGCCTATTCAGCTTCTCCCTGTAGTTCAAGCCCTCCAACTCTGGCAACAGTCTTGTAAATCTTTACAACCCCTTTCAAAGTTTCGCAAGTTCGTTCTGACATCAGGGAGACTAGAACCGAATGCAGTATTCCAAAACTGGCCAAAACAAAGTACAGCCACAACATGATGTCCCATCTCGTATACTCAATGCTCTGACCAATAAAGGAAAGCATACCAAACATCATCTTCACTATCCTGTCTACCTGCAACTCCACTTTCAGGGAACTATGGACCTGCACTCAAAGGTCTCTTTGTTCTGTAACACTCCCCTTAACTGTGTCAGTCCTGCCTGGATTGCTTGACCAAAATGCAAACCTGATATTTCTCCAAATTAAACTGCATCTGTCACTGCTCATCTCATCCAATCAATTCTAATTTATACTGAACTCTCTTTCCTCTCATTCCCTAGAAGCTAAAAATCTCCATCCATTGTGGGCGGCACGGTGGCACAGTGGTTAGCACTGCTGCCTCACAGTGCCAGAGACCCGGGTTCAATTCCCGCCTCAGGCGACTGACTGTGTGGAGTTTGCATGTTCTCCCCGTGTCTGCGTGGGTATCCTCCGGGTGCTCCGGTTTCCTCCCACAGTCCAAAGATGTGCGGGTCAGGTGAATTGGCCATGCTAAATTGCCCGTAGTGTTAGGTAAGGGGTAAATGTAGGGGTATGGATGGGTTGCACTTCGGCGGGGCGGTGTGGACTTGTTGGGCCGAAGGGCCTGTTTCCACACTGTAATGTAATCTAATCTAAAAAATCTAATCTAATCTAATCCCACACTCTCTCCCTCCATTTTCACTTTGCGTGAAAGTGGGAGAATAGGGTTGAGAAACTTATCATCCACAACTGAATGGTCTGAACAGCCTAATTTCTGCTCCTATGTCACATGGTCTCTTGCTGTCCAGGACACAGTGAGGGAATGGGAACAGGATTAGGCCATTTGGTCTTTCGAGCCTGGACCAGCATTGAACAGATCATAACTGGATATGAATCTACCCCCATTTAGATGAATGGGCTGAGACTGTTTCACTGGAAGAAAGTGAGGGCTGTAGATGCTGGAGATCAGAGTCAAGAGTGTGGTGCTGGAAAAGCATAGCAGGTCAGGGAGCATCTGAGGAGCAGGAGAATCTTTTGATTCCTGATGAAGGTCTTATGCCCGAAACATCAATTCTGCTGCTCCTTGGATGCTGCCTGACCTGCTGTGCTTTTCCAGCACTACATTCTCGACACTAATTTAAGATATCTGGTTGGCATGGAGGGTTGGACCAAAGGATCTATTTCTGAGCTGTGGCTGTGGTAGCGAGTCTGCTTGAGGATGTGGCTGAAGAGCTTTAGGGCAGAGGAAAGGACTTAGTGAGTTCCTCTCTCACTGTACCTCCCCGTGATCTTTGTAGAGAGAGGAGGAGAACTCCTAGGTAGGTATACTTGGAAGAGGCTTCGCAGTAAGATTGAAATCAACTCAAAGTGAGGACTGCAGATGCTGGAGATCAGAGTCGAGAGTGTGGTGCTGGAAAAGCACAGTAGGTTCCGCCTAGGAACCCTCCAACCACAAGGGATGAACTCAGATTTCTCCAGTTTCCTCATTTCCCCCTCCCCCCCAACCCTGTCTCAGTCAAATCCATCAAACTCAGCACCACCTTCCTAACCTGCAATCTTCTTCCTGACCTCTCCGCCCAACCCCACTTCGGCCTATCATCCTCACCTTGACCTCGTTACACCTATCGCATTTCCAATGCCCCTCCCCCAAGTCCCTCCTCCCTACCTTTTATCTTAGCCTGCTGGACACACTTTCCTCATTCCTGAAAAAGGGCTTATGCCCGAAACGTCGATTCTCCTGTTTCTTGGATGCTGCCTGACCTGCTGCGCTTTTCCAGCACCACATTTTCAGCTCTGATCTCCAGCATCTGCAGTCCTCTTTTTCATCCGGAGGAAACCCATGCAGACATGGGGAGAATGTGCAAACTCAGACAGTTGCCCGAGGCAGATATCGAACCTGGATCCCTGGCGCTGTGAAGCAGCACTGCTAACCACTAAGCCACCCAGTAAATACTTAAATTGTTTTTACTGGCCAAGCAGAGGCCAATAGCCAAGTTTGGAACCCGTGAGGGTGGTCTCAACCGGGACCTTGGGTGACCACACTATAGGAGAAAGTGAGGACTGCAGATGCTGGAGATCAGAGCTGAAAATGTGTTGCTGGAAAAGCGCAGCAGGTCAGGCAGCATCCAAGGA
>NC_057753.1:10271751-10307195 GCF_004010195.1 Chiloscyllium plagiosum
AAACGACACAGTACCTGCACTCCTGAAATATTTGCAATTTCCAACGATACTAGCTACTCATTCACTGCTCCATCTGATACACAACATTGGAAACTTAGTGCAGCAGGCTGAAAGAAATCAACAGGTTTAAAACAAAAACCATTTGAAGCTCAAAGCCTTCAATGAGAGTCTGAGCCCGGCGGTAAGTTCAGGTAACCCTTTATTGTGACCCAACTTTATTACAGCTTCAGATTTCCCCCCAGCAAAAAGGCGTAGAAAAAGTAGCTTTATTTAAAAAAAAAAACAGCTCAAGGTCAAAGCGCTCACACTTTCCTCCTTAACTTGTAGGAAGTATTGCCTCACTCAGCAATTTCAACGTATACTCTGTATCTAAGTAGGTTTCTCCCTACTCATTTGCTGGGGAGAGATCAGAGGGGCAGTGTAGAGTCAACCATTGGCCAGACAGGGTAAAGGATGCAGCTGGGGCGACCGAGTGAATCATTTCCCACAACGGCAGTTTCCTTCCCTAAAACTGACGTGAGTGAATCAGATGGGGTTTTTCTCACCACCACCCCTCCCACCCCAACTCCCCCCAAAAATGGCTTCATCATTAGACTCAGAACTCCAGATTACTAACTGAATTCCAATTCCACCACCTGCCGCGGCAGGTTTCAAACCCGGGAGGCCCCGGAACTGGGTTAATACTCCAGTCGATAATGGCACTCAGCCGTCACTCCTTCAATCCCCCTGCTATGGCACGTGAACTTGCTGGTGCCTCTGCAGGTGGGAGAAGCAGGTGAATACCTTACTGCACCTGGGGCAGCTGGAGGGCCTATCCATCATGTGGACCCGCTGGTGTTTTTGAAGTGCGATGGCCTGGGTAGAACATTTCCTGCACTCGGGACAACTAAAGGGCCTCTCCCCCGTGTGGGTCCGCTGGTGAGTCTAGATGTTGGAGGCCTGGGAAAAGCCCTTCCCGCACTTGGGCATCTGAAGGGCCTCTCCCCGGTGTGGGACCGCGAGTGTCTCAGCCGAGCAGAGGCCTGGGTAAAGCACTTCCCGCATTTGCAGCAGCTGAAGGGCTTCTCCCCCGTGTGGACCCGCCGGTGAATCAGCAGGGCAGAGGCCTGGGTAAAGGCCTTCCTGCACTCGGAGCAGCTAAGGGGCCTCTCCCCTGTGTGGATCCGTCGGTGGGTCAGCAGGTGGGAGGAATCACTGAAGGCCTTCCTGCACTCAGGGCAGGAGAGTGGCCTCTCCCCCTTGTGGATTCGCTGGTGCCTCAGCAGGGCGAAGGAATTGCTGAAGGCCTTCCCACACTCGGGGCAGCTGAAGGGCCTCTCCCCGGTGTGACTGTGCCGATGAGTCTCCAGAGCAGACGGGGCACGGAAGCCTTTCCCACAGTGGCCACACTTCCACGGTTTCTTCACGGGGCGGGATTCCTCGGGTTTCTCCATGGCCAAAGCTTCAGCCGCACACAAACGCGGGTACTGCCCCTCCCTGCCGTGAATTCCTCTTTCCAGTCTGTATGACTGTTTCAGGCTCCACACTCAGTGCGCTGCAACGTAGGGTCTGTCATCTAGTCCCACTGATACTGAAAACGCACTCGAGCAGGAACCAAACGCTTTGCTCCTTCTCACAGAATCACAATCAAAAACTGTTGCAGTCCCGATTTCCCAGTGTCACTGTCAGACATTGATGTGAAAGTGAGGACTGCAGATGCTGGAGAGTTAAGAGTTCAAAAGTGTGACGCTGGAAAAGCACTGTAGGTCAGGCAGCATCCGAGGAGCAGAAGAGTCAATGTTTCGGGCATAAGGCCTTCATCTGTTGATTTTGAAATTTCCATCTTCAGATCTTCAAATACTCTGTAAAAAGAGATTACAAAAGTCATTACACTCAGTGCAGGGTAACAATTCTGAACAAGCAATTCTACTTTCTGCGGAATATACTTTTTTTTTGTTATTCCACAAAATTGAAAGCACCATCCCACTTTCTCTCCCCCTCTGTTCTCACTCCGATCTAATTCTCCTCAAGATGCTGATTCAGGATCTTACAGATGCAACCAACATAGAGATGTACAGCATGGAAACAGACCGTCCGGTCCAACCCGACCCCAGGGAAAAGACTTCGACTATTTATCCTATACATGCCCCATAATTTTTTAAAACTCTATAAAGGTCACCCCTCAGCCTCCAACGCTCCAGGGAAAACAGCTCCAGTCTGTTCAGCCTCCCCCATAGCTCAAATCCTCCAACCCTGGCAACATCCTTGTAAATCTTTTCTGAACCCTTTTGAGTTTCACAACATCTTTCCGATAGGAAGGAGACCAGAATTGCATGCAATATTCCAACAGTGGCCTAACCAATGTCCTGTACAGCTGCAACATGACCTCCCAAGAGTTCAAAATTAACGTGAAAGAAGTCTTCAATAAGCATTTGGTACTTAAAGGTTGACAAGGCACTGATGAAATGCATCCAACGATCTTGAAGAAAGGGATGACAGAAATTGTGGAAGCACTAGCCATAATTTATCAATCTCCCATGGACTTGGAGGAGGTGTCAGAAGTCTGGAGAACTGCAAACATTGCAGCCTTGTTTAAGAAAGGTTGTAAAGATAATCTCAGCAATTATAGTGCAGCCAGTTTAAATTTGGTGGAGAAGCTTCCAGTAATACTTATTCTGATCAAAATTAGTAGTCACATGGAGAAAGGTGGATTGAGTAGGAAGAGTCTGCATGGGATTTCTGACGGGGACACTGCATTTAACTAACTTGTTGGAGATTTTTGAAGACATTCCAGGCTTGACGAGGATAACACTTCAGCTCTCCTCTTTGTTACCCATCCTAGCTCTCTTGGGGAGCCTGGTACCCCTATAGCCTTGACATTATGCTGAATGGCATGTGTTTGAGGCGATTAAAGCACCAAAGTGTGACTTCAAATTACTTGGCTACATTGGTGTCTCAGTTTTGCTATCCTATCTCTCCCACAACGGCTGACAGAACAGGCTGTATGCAGGAGTCTGCTAGGCACCACCTTCGTTAATCAAAAGAGAAAGAGCCATTGATCCAGCACCTCAGTAAATCTTGAAATAGTCTTGGTTCCTATGCACATGTTGGGATGCATGCAAGGAGATGTTTATATTTTGCTTCTGTACTTAGAATTCATAAATTGAAGCCAGCATACGTTTTAAAAATATTCAAGATTAAAAGTACAGAGGAGATCAATATTATACAACAATCCAACAACACCATCCCAAGACAACATGCGCCTGACCCTCACAAAGATGGCGGCCAGTTGCCCGGGCAACCCGAGAGCTCCTTTGCCGGTGAAGTAAACACTGGACCTGTGGGGCTTTTATTCATGGCCTTATGCCTCCCCTAGGTGTCTATAACCTCCCCAGTCTCCCTCCTCCCGCGGTTTCCAAACGTAAACAAAGGGATTTTAAAAAATGAATAGAAATAGGTAAAGTAAATTACGAAAAAAGTCTAGCACAAAATATCAAAAAGAACAGCAAAAACATCTATTCGCATGCCAAAGGGAACAGTTGCTAAGGTAAATGTTGGTCCCTTGGAAGGTGAAACAGGTGAGTTAATGGGGGAACACTGAAATGACAGAGCTGCTAAATCAATACTTTTCCTCAGTTTTCACATTGGAGGCCAGCAATACCACTCCTACTGAACAGGCAAGTCAGAGGCTATAGAAAGAGTAGAATTTAAACAATCAACATTGATAGGTATATTATTAGGATTGAAGGCAGACAAATCCCCTGGGCCTGATGGCCTACGTCCGAGAGTACTGAAGGAAGTGGAAGTAGAGATAGTGGATTCATTAGTTACAATATTCCAAAATTCCCTGGACATGAGAAAGATTCATTGAGTTTATTTAAGACTGAGATAGGTAGGTTTTTGATTGTCAAGGTGATCAAGGGTTATGGGGAGAAAGCGGGAGAATGGAGTTGAGAAAGTTTTCAGCCATGATTGACTGGTGGAGTAGACTCAATGGGCTGAATGGCTTCATTTCTGCTCCTATATCTGATGATCTTATGATTCCAGTGGATTGGAAAAATGCTAATGTATTGCCAGTATTCAGAAAGGGAGGGAGGCAATATGTGGGAAATTGCAGACCAGTTAGTTTAATACCTGTTGTTGGGAAGGTGTTAGAGTCAATTTTCAAGGAAGCAATATCAGGACATTTAGAAAGTCAAAACTATCCATCAGAGTCAGCATGGTTTTATGAAGGGCAAATCAGGTTTGACTACGTTCTTTGAAGATGTAACAAGCGAAGTGGATAATGGGATCCTCAGCTGTAATATATCTGGCCTTCCAGAAGGCATTTGCGAAAGTGCCACACACAAGGTTATTTCACAAGGTTGGATCATATGGGATTAGGGGGTGATTTATCAGCTTGCATAGCTGTTGGGCAGAAGACAGACAGTCCGAATCAACGGCTTTTTTTCTGGATGGTAAGATCTAACTAGCGAGGTGCCACAAGGTTGGGTCCTTGGACCCCATCTATTTACAATCCACATTAGTGACTTGGATACAAGGACAAAAGACTCTATACCAAATTTGTGAATGACAAAAATAGGCAGGACAGTAAATTGGAATGAGGAAATAAGAACCTTACAAATGGATCTAGATAGTTTAGGAGAGTGGGCCAAAGTGGCAGAAGAAGTTTAAGGTGGACAAGTGTGAGGTCATGCATTTTGGTCAAAAAAACAGGAAAGCGACCTATGGGGAGAGGCTTTGGGTTGCTCTGGTGCAGAGGAATCTGGGTATCCTCATTAATGAGTCACAGAAAACTAGCATGCAGGTACAGTAGATAATAAAGAAAGTGAATACAATGTTGGCTTTTATAGCTAAAGGAACAGAATATAAAAGGTAAGGAAATGTTGCTGCAACTATACATGGCATTGCTGAGGCCACACCTGGAGGATTGTGCCCAGTTTTAAAGCCTTAATTCCCATTATATGGTTATGGTAGGGGATTTAACTTTCCAAACGTAGGTTTGGACTCTCATAGGTTTAAGGGTTTAGATGGAGAGGAATTTAAGTGTGTACAAGAAACTTTTCTGATTCAGTATATGGATGTACCTACTAGAAAAGATGCAAAACTTGACCTACACTTGGGAAATAAGGCAGGGTAGCTGACTGAGGTGTCAGTGCAGGAGCACTTTAGGGCCAGCGACTATAATTCTAATACTTTTAAAATAGTCATGGAAAAGGATAGACCAGATCTAAAAGTTGAAGTTCTAAATTGGAGAAAGGCTCATTTTGACGGTATTAGGCAAGAACTTTCAAAAGCTGACTGGGGGCAGATGTTTGCAGGTAAAGGGACACATGGAAAATGGGGAGCCTTCAGAAATGAGCTAACGAGATTCCAGAGAAAGTATATTCCTGTTAGGCTGAAAGGAAAGCCTGTAAAGTGTAGGGAATGCTGGATGACTAGAGAAATTGAGAGTTTGGTTCAAAAAAACAAGGAAGCATGTATCAGGTATAGACAGGATAGATCGGGTGAATCCTTTATAAGAGTATAAAGGTACAAAGTATAAAGAAGTATACTTAAGATGGAAATCAGGAGGGCAAAAAGGGGACATGAGACAGCTTTGGCAAATAGGGTGAAGGAGAATCGAAAGGGTTTTTACAAATACATTAAGGACAAAAGGGTAAGTAGGGATAGAATAGGGCACCTCAAAAATGAGCAAGGCAGCCAATGTGTGGAACTACAGGAGATGGGGGAAGATACTAAATGAGTATTCTGCATCAATGTTTACTCTGGAGAAGGACATGGAAGATATAGAATGTAGGGAAGGGTCTGTTTCCATGCTGTACATCTCTATGACATCTTGAAAAATTACAGAGGAGATGGTGCTGGATTTCTCGAAACACATAAAGGTGGATGAATCCCAAGGACCAGATCAGGTGTACTTGAGAACTCTATGGGAAGCTAGGGAAGTGATTGCTGGGCCCCTTGCTGAGATATTTGTAGCATTGATAGTCACAGAAGAGGTGCCAAATGACTGGAGGTTGGTTAACGTCGTACCATTATTTTAAAAAGATGGTAAGGAAAAGCCAGGGAATTATAGACCACTGAACCTAACATTGGTGGTGGGCAGGTTGTTGGAGGTAATCCTGAGGGACAGGATTTACATGTATTTGGAAAGGCAAGGACTGATTAGGGAGAGTTAGCATGGCTTTGTGCGTGGGAAATCATACCTCACAAACTTGATTGTTTTGAAGAAGTAACGAAGAGGATTCATGAGGGCAAAGTAGTGGATGTGATCTACATGGATTTCAGTAAGGCGTTTGACAGGGTTCCCCAAAGGAGACTGGTTAGCAAGGTTAGATCTCATGGAATGCAGGGAGAACTAGCCATTTGGATTCAGAACTGGCTCGACGGTAAAAGGTCATGGTGGAGGGTTGTTTTTCAGACTGAAGGCCTGTGACCAGTGGAGTGCCACAAGGATCAGTGCTGGGTCCACTACTCTCCATCATTTATACAAATGATTTGGATGTGAATGTAGGAGGTATAGTTGGTAAGTTTGCAGAGGACACCAAAATTGGAGATGTGGTGGACAGCGAGGAAGGTTACCACAGATTACAATGGGATCTTGATCAGATGGGCGAATGGGCTGAGGAGTGACAGCTGGAGTTTAAATAAATGCAAGGTGCTGCGTTTTGGAAAAACAAATGAGAGCAGGACTTATATACTTAATGGTAAGATCCCAGGGAGTGTTTCTGAACAGAGACCTTGGAGTGCAGGTTCATAGCTCCTTGAAAGTGGAGTCGCAGGTAGATAGGATAGTGAAGAAGTTGTATTGGTATGCTTTTCTTTATTGGTCAGAGTATTGAGTACAGGGGTTGGGAGGTCACGTTGCGGCTATTTTCCCTGGAGCATCGGAGGCTGAGGGGTTACCTTATAGAGGTTTATAAAAGAATGAGGAGAATGGATAGGATAAATAGGCAAAGTCTTTTCCCTGGGGTGGGGCAGTCCAGAACTAGAGGGCAGAGGTTTAGGCTGAGAAGAAACCTAAGGGGCAGAAGGTGGTACACATATGGAATGAGCTGTGAGAAGAAGTGGTGGAGGCTAGTATAATTGCAACATTTGAAAGACGTCTGGATGGTGTATGAATAGGAAGAGTATGGAGGGATATGGACTGGGTGCTTGCAAGTGGGACTAGATTGGGGTTGGGATATCTGGTCGGCATGGACGGGTTGGACCGAAGGGTCTGTTTCCGTGCTGTACATCTCTATGACTTACTTTTCAGACACCTTTTTTAAAAGAGCAGTTTGTGTTTGGAATAAATGTCCAGAGGAAGTGGTGGATGCAGGTAGAGTTACAACATTTGAAAGTCATTGGGAAAAGTATATGAATAGGGAAGGTTTAGAAGGATATGGGCCAAACACTGGCAGGTGGGACTAGTTTAGTTTGTGAACATAGTCAGCATGGACTAGGTGCACTGAAGGGTCTATTTCTGTGCTGTATACTCTGTAACTGTTCTGTACTGGTCTTAAAATCACTTTCTTGCCTTCTCCCATAAGCATTCACTTCTTTGTTGTTCAATAATCTGATGAACTGAACCTTGAATATATTCAATGAACCCCCCTAACTGCAGGGAGACATTCCCACTTCTGAATTGAATTCCTCTTGCTAATATACCACTTGCCTTGCTGATTGCTTGCTGCACCTGTCTGACAACTGGCAGTGACTGGTGTAGAAGGACGCTGAGCCCCTTTGTACATCCTGATGAAAGGCCTGTGCCCGAAACATCGACTGTCCTGCTCTTTGGATGCTGCCTGACCTACTGTGTTTTTCCAGCACCACACTTTGGACTCTGATCTCCAGCATCTGCAGTTCTCACTTTCTCCACATCCCGATATATCACCATTTAAACAATGCGGCTCCTTTCTGCTTTTTCTTCACAGCAAAAGCTATAACTTTACATTGTAGTACTGTATTTGCCATGTGTTTGCCAATTGTGGTCCTCTCTAATCAGGGAGACCAAGTGTAAACTTGGGGAATGGTTCGCCAAGTATCGCAGGTGGGTCTGCAGAGGCCGACTGGACCTCGCAGTCACCACCCGTTTTACCCTTCACAAACCTTGCAAAAACCCATTTTAATTCCCCTTCCCACTCCCTTTCTGACATGACCATCTTTGGCCTCCTCCATTGCCGCAAAGAACCAAAGTGCACGTTGGAGGAACAATACCTCGCCTTCCGCCTGGGCAGCATCCAGCCCGGGGGACTCAACGTTGAGTTCTCCAATTTCAAATAAACTCCCTTCCCATCCCCCAACTCCATTCCCAGCCTGTCCTCACGAATCCCCACTTCACCACCCTGTCCCCAGCATCCCCTTTGTCTGCAAACCAACTTTTAATGTTGGACGGAGAAAGGAAGTTGCAGTCTAGAATGAAGCTCAATCTTCATTCCCAAAGAGAGGAGCACCAGCAGCTTCAGAAGCTCATGGTCCAACTTCCGCTTTCAGACAATGCGGTGGCTCTGATTGGCAGGAAGACCAATCTCCTTCCAGCTCTCCAGGGCTGCATATTGGTCCATTCAAAGCAGGTCGCGCGCCTTTTTTTTTGGACAGCGATGAGCATATGCGCACTGCATTGCTGACACCAGCAAATACGTGCAGTATACTCTGAGGGTACTGGTTTTACTGACAGACTTTAAGTGTCCACATGCCAATAGGAAAACAAAGGGTAGAGCCACAATTTTCTTCCCCGTGGCTTGAGATTTTATTGCCTTTGCATTTTCTCTGGCTGCTCAACTTTTGTATGTCTTTTCCTCTTGTTGGGGTGGGGGAAGCGTGGAGTCCAGAACCGGAGGTCATAGGTTTAGGGTGAGAGGGGAAAGATTTCTGAGGGTCCTAAGGAGCAACCTTTTCTCACAGAGGGTGATATGTGTATGGAATGAGCTGCCGGAGGAAGTGGTGGAAGCTGGTACAATTACAATATTTAAAATGCATCTGGATGGGGATATGAATAGGAAGGAATTAAAGGGATATGGGCCAAATGCTGGCAAATGTATCACTAGATTAATTTAGAATATGTGGTCAGCGTGGACCAAAAGGTTTGTTTCTGTGCTCTACAAATCTATGACTCTATTTCGCCATAGTCAGAACCAATTTCATGAGACGAGGAATAGGCCATTCACCCCTTCCAGCCTGTCCTGAGCTGTGGCCTAACTGCGCACATTTCAGTGCAAGTTCCAGGAAGATTTCAGCAGCTCTTAAAAATTGAACATGCTTTCAAACTTTAATGATGTTTCTGAATGTATCATTTTAGCTATTCTCAATTTTAAAGATCAGCCATTTCATCACCATCCTCTCTCGCTCTCTCTCGCTCGCTCGCTCTCGCTCTCTTTCTCTCTCTCGCTCGCTCTCTCACTCTTTCTCTCTCTCTCCCTCCCTCCCTCCTCCTGAGACGAAGAGCTTGATACAATGATCAAAGAAGGCTCGAGGCATGAGAAAGGACAGGGGCTGATGGGGAGAAAAGAGAGAGAATGGATGTGGGTCAGAAGGTGGTGTGTCGAGAAGCAGAAAATGGACAGGGTGCAGAGGATGGGGTTAGAGAAAGACTGGGGGGTGGTAGGAAGAATGGTCAGGGGCGTTGTGGGCGGCGTGGGGAATGGACAGCGGACGCTATGGATGGGGAGAAATTGACAGGTGGCACTCTGGTTTGGGGGAATGGAGAGGGGGTGCTGTGGGTGGCGGGAGTGAATGGACAGGGGAGCTGTGGGTGGCGGGATGGAATGGACAGGAGGCACTGTGGGTGGCAGGGTGGAAAGGCCAGAAGGCGCTGCGGGGGTGGGAAGAATGGACAGGGGGCACTGTGGGAATATTTGTGTCTTGGAGGGAGGGGCTGGTGGTTAAAGCATCCCACCCACTCCCAGCATCCCCTTCTCGACACACGCAGATTTTTGAGTCTGGGTGGGATGCTGTTCTGAGGGTCAGTATGGACTTGATGGGCCAAATAGCCTGCTCCCACACTGTAGGGATGCTATGCTTACCAGAGCTGACAAACCAGCAACTTCTGATTGGTGAAGTAAAAGACCATGAGCCAATCTCTAAGCAGTTTTCCATTTATTCACTTGATTTGCCCTTTCAACATCCCTTGAATTTAAGGTGTTCCATTGTAGTATTTTTCCATGAAAAGCAGAATCTAGTCTCATCTGAGTGCAGAACCAACTCAACTGACTGAACAAGTGTAACAACTCTTCTGTCTGCTCTTTAGATGTGACATCCTCTCTCTCTCTGTTGACCCAACAGGATTACCAGGGCTGGAAGTACCACTCTTGGAATACGATTGCTGATCTACAGTTTGCTTGAGCTGCTTAACATAAGGATTTAAAAGCTGCTAGCCTGATCTCGCACAAAAACAGACTGCACAGGCACGGGTGAACAGAGGATAAATTTCATTTGGAATACATCACAAAATAACAAGAGGTACCAATCCCACAACTCATGTATTACCCATGGAGGGAGGGGAAGTGAAGTGTTTTACTCTCAGACGTTAGAGGGAAGGACAAAGTTTCAGCCAGTGGGAAGTTAAAATGAAACCCTGTGCTTTTTCCTGTTGTAAAAAAACTCAAACTGCATGGACTTGGGGGAATAAAAAATGAAGAAAAGGGAACTTACAAAGTTTCCAACCCCACAACCCACACACATACAATTCCTACTGTCCCCCATCTGTCTAGGAGTAAACTCTGGAAAGGTAGTGGTGTTGATAGCGGGGAGGATGGTCTCTGGCTACACTTTGATATCGATCAGCTGGTAAATTGGACAGAATGATGAAATTTAATCTGCAGGCGTTCTGGGGAATTTGAATAAGTGAAGGCAGTAAGCAAGAAATAGTAGGTCCCTATAGAGTGTTGAGGAACAATGTGACCTTGATAAAACGAAAGGGGGGGGGGGGTTGAGGAAGACAGAGATTTGTATTTTTTCACACAGAGGGTGGTGCGTGTGTGGAATGAGCTGTCAGAGGAAGTGGTGAAGGCTGGTACATTTAAAAGGCAACTGGATGGGTACACGAATGGGTAGGGTTTAGAAGAATAAGGCAAATGGAATAGATTAATTCAGCACATCTGGTCAGCATGGATGAGTTGGACAGAAGGATCTAGTTTCTGTGCTGAACAACTCTATGACCACCCACTTCATTTTGAAACCTTTCACTGCCACTTGCAACACCCTATTAGGGTTCAGAGAGTTCCAGGTCCTGACACCTCCTTCCTCACGTCTCCTGTGTATTTTACGTCAAAAATACCAGTTGTATGTTACTGGGTTAGTACTTTAAACACACATTCACAGGATATGAGAAAGGAAGGAATTGTAGCTGGAAATCACAAAACAAGATCTGATAGAAACAATCAATTCATTGGCATGGGAATATCATCAGCATTTGAAACTCACATGAATTTTTTATTTCTCTTCTGTCCGGTCTGCTTCGAAAGGTTTCAAACATCAATGAGACTGAAGCACGCAGACCTGAGTGAGAGTGTCCCAGTGAACTGACTGTAGGAAGAGGTTTAACTGGTTACACAGCCTGAAATACCAACACCCCATTCACAGCTGCAGGAGACAGAACACAGTATGTGTGTGAGTGATCTTTCAACTGATTGTCAAAGCTAGAGAGAGATAAGAATTCCGACGTGATGGAGAAACCATGGAAATGTGGGGACTATGGGAAGGGAATATGAATTGCTGCCCTTGCCTGAATGCCATTAGCGCGGACACACTGGGGAGAGACCTGCTGTGTGTGCGGGAAGGGATTCAGTCAGAATGGCCACTTGCAGTCACACCAGTGTTAATTCATAGCTATGGTTGTTGAAGGTCAGTCATCTCAGCTACAGGACATCTCTGCAGGAGTTCCTTCGGGTAGTGTCTGAGGTCCAACCATATTCAGCTGCTTCATCAATGACATTCCTCCCTCATAATGTCAGAAGTGGAGATGTTTGCCAATAATTACACAATATTGAGCATTATTCACAACTCCTCACATACTGAATCAGTTCAGTTTCAAATACAACAAGATCTTAACAATATTCAATCGGCTGATGAGAGGCAAGTAACATTCATGCCAAGCAATGACTCACCCTGTTTGAGGATGTGGGTGTATTACACCTTTAAGAGACTTAAAAGCTTGCAGAACTAACTGACATCATCAAGTGTTCTGATTAAGATAATAATGTAACATTTGGTCGAAAGGTAGATTAGCTGGGTTGCTTGGAAATGATAAAACAGATTTAAATTAGGCCAATCAGTTTATTTATACTCCCGAAAAATACCAAACTCCAATCAAGGTTGAATTTAGTACTGTATATTGAAAATCTTAAAAGCCAATGACACAATCCAATGCTTTGGGGGCATAAGACCGGGGAAATTTGAACATGTGGGACGAGAACTGCCAAATCAACAACATTTGCAAACTATCTGGAGAATACCGCTCTTAAAAGTACCTTTATCAATTTGTGACCTATGAAGCATAATTCCTAAGAAGAAGAAAATAAGACAAAGGAAGATCCAAATAGAAGATTCGACAGCTGGCTGGTTATAAAACGTGGATTATTTTGGTAAAGCTCAATTGGCAGGTTTTATCAGACTAGTATTATAGAAGGGAATGTAAAAGATAGGTTAGAGGAAGGCACTGTAAATAGTTCATAGTTAATTATTCTCTGTTATACCTCATCGGTGTTACTGCCACTAAATACCCCACTATCAACATCCTTGGGGTTTACCATTGAGCAGAAACTCAACTAGACTCACTACATATACACGGTGGCGACAAGAGCAGGTCAGAGGCCAGGAATACTGTGGCAAGTAACTCACCTCCTGACTCCCCAAAATCTGTCCATCTTCTGCAAGGCACAAGTCAGCAGTGCCTTGCATGGGTGGCACTGCTTGGGTGGGTGCAACTTCAACAGCACTCAAAAAGCTTGATACCATCCAGGTCAAAGTAGCCTGCTTGATTGGCACCATATCCACATGCATCCACTCTCTCTGCCAATAACGTATGACCTACAAGATACACTGCAGAAAGTCACCACAGATCCCTCAACAATACCTTCCAAACCAACAACCACTTCCATTTCGAAGGGCCAGGACAGCAGATGCTTGCAAGTACCCCCTCCAAACCACTCACCATCTTGACTTGGAATATATTGCTGTTCCTTCAGTCTCGCTGGGTCAAATTCTTGGAATTCCCTCCCTCATGGCATTGTGGGTCACTATATAGCGTGAGGACTGCAGCGGTTCAAGAAGGTAGTTCACCACTACCTTCTTGAGGGGAACTAAATGCTGGCCAGCCAGCAATGCCCATGTACCATGAGTAACTTTTAATAAATTATGGAAACAGATGGTTGGAATCTGCAAACTAAAAACAAATCAGCGTTAAGGAGGGACAGATGGAGGGCATTGCTTGGTCATTATTTGAGGACATATAAAGAGCGATGTATCAACACTGTAAATATAATTTATAGTTAAACAGCTGCAGTATTTCACTCCATGTATAAATCTAAAATCGATTAAAGATTGGTTCCCGGCATGTACTTCACTGACACATGAACAGGAAGGTTAAAGAAGGCAGGTAAAAACAAGGACTGCAGATGCTGGAAACCAGAGTCTTGAATAGAGTAGTGCTGGAAAAGCACAGCAGGTCAGGCAGCATCCGAGGAGCAGGAAGACACTTGCTTTCATTACTTTAATTGAGTGCGGCTGTGTGGTACTGGAGATAGAGGGTAATGGCAGCTGTACCTCCCACAATCCCATGCGCTCCAGACACCACTCCATGGGCCGCAGGCAGTACCAATGAAAGCAGTGAGGGTGGTACAAGTGCGCATGTGTGAGATCGGTGTGGTCCTCGTCTCTTATCTTGATGGACGTGGGGATCAACCAATGGCAAGCCCTAGCGGACCTGCGAGTCCTGGTCTTCCTGCCAATCAGCGCCCTTCTATTGTCTGAGTGCGGACGTTGGACCACGAGCTCCTAAAGTTGCTGCTGCTCCCCTCTGAATGAAGATTGAGTTTCACCCCAGACTTCAACTTCCTTTCTCTGTCTAAAGTCTGTGAGTACAGCACTTTCTTTTCTCATTTTGGGGTTCAGCAGTTGGTTTGTCGGAGCTGGAGGGAAAGGCAGTCAATCCAGGGGAAGGGACAGATTCTGGAACAGGTTGGTCTAGATCTGTGTTTATTAAAGACATTGACAGGCGTTGTTTCCTTAGCAAGACATACTTATTTGTCTGGCAAAAAGGATGGCCTCTTGGTCCGCTATCAGGACAGATGCGAGAATATTGAATCTGCCATGAGAAGCAGGGCGCTGGTCAGGGGTCAGATTCCCTCTGAGGGCTCTTTGTGAGAGCTTGTTGATTTGATTTGATTTATTGCCACATGTACCACAGTTAGGTTGGTGGAGTTGTGGATAGCGTGGAGGGCTATTGTAAGTTGCAACGAGATGTTGCCAAGATACCGAACTAGGCTGGTAAGTGGCAGATGGAGTTCAACCTGGAAATGTGTGAAGTCATTCACTTTGGAAGATCGAATTTGAAAGCAGAATAAGGTTAAAGGCAGGATTCTTGGCAATATGGAGGAACAGAGGGATCTTGGGGTCCATGTCCACAGATCCCTCAAAATTTCCACCAAGTTGAAAAGGTTGTTAAGAAGACATATGGTGTGTTGGCCTTCATGAGCAGGGGGATTGAGTTTAAGAGCTGTGAGGTTATGCTGCAGCTCTACAGAGTCCTGGTTGGACCACACTTTGAACATTTTTACAGTGCGCAAACAGGCCCTTCGGCCCAACAAGTCCACACCGACCCGCCGAAGCGCAACCGACCCATACCCCTACATTTACCTCTTACCTAACACTACGGGCAATTTAACATGGCCAATTCACCTAACCTGCACATTTTTGGACTGTGGGAGGAAACCGGAGCACCCGGAGGAAACCCACGCAGACACAGGGAGAACGTGCAAACTCCACACAGTCAGTCGCCTGAGGCGGGAATTGAACCCGGGTCTCTGGAGCTGTGAGGCAGCAGTGCTAACCACTGTGCCACCGTGCCGCCCATCTAATTTGTGTTCAGTTCTGGTCACCTCATTAGAGGTAAGATGTGAAAGCTCAGAGAGGGTGCAGAGGAGATTTACCATGATGTTGCCTGGACTGGAGGGCATGTCTTATGAAGAAAGGTTGAGGGAGCTAGGGCTTTTCTCATTGGAGCAAAGAAGGATGAGAGGTGACTTGATAGAGGTGTATAAGATGTTGAGAGGCATAGATAGAGTGGCAGAAATGAGGGGACATATCTTTTAAGGTAATTGGAGGAAGGTTTAGGGGAGATGTCAGAGAGTGGTGGGTGAGTAGAACGCACTGCCAGCGGTGGTAGTAGAGTCAGATACGTTAGGGACATTTAAGCGACTCTTGGATGGGTACATGGAAGTTAGTACAATGAAGGGTATGGAGGTTAGTCTGATCTTAGAGTAGAATAAAAGGCCAGCACAACATCCAGTGCCAAAGGGGATGTATTTTGCTGTGCTATGTTTTATATACCCAAGTTCAGACAAAAGTTTTGTTTTGTGAGCAGTAAAGTCAGACCATAGCAAACAAGGACTTGGAGGTCACATGGTGCTTAGTCACAGTGAGGCATACAGAGTTACAGCTACACAGGAGGTGCACAAAGGCAAGGCCAACATTAAATTTGAAATTGGAGAGCTCCATTCAGCAGTCTAATAATGGCAGGGAAGAAGCTATTCTTGAACCTGTTGGTGCATGTGTTCAAGCTTCTGTATCTTCTGCCTGATGGGAGAGAGTGTAGGAGATCATTACCGGGGTGGGAGGGGACTTTGATGTTGGCAGCCTTTCTGCGGCAACGAGAAGTGTGGATGGATTCCATGGATGGGAGGTCACCTTCCGTGATGGACTGTGTTGTGCACACAACCTTCTATAGTTTCTTCCGGTCCTGGGCAGAGCTGAATTTCCTAAGCCTCTTGAGGAAGAAAAGATATTGTTGTGCCTTCTTGACCATTGCATGAGTAGGTTTAGATATTTAGCCTCTCCTTTCGCATTCTTTCTAACTCCTTTATTTGGTGCAGTCACACAGTCAGTCAGTTTCATACCTTGTGCTAAACGTTTTGAAGGGCTTCTTCAAAAGGATAGTATATTATGAAGGGCAAAGATAGTGCATATATGTAATCTTTAAACTTGATTACATTTTAATGAATAGAACAGCTTATTTGTGGTAAAAATGTGTAAACTTAACAGGCATTATGAAGGGTAAGAGTGCAGAGTATTTATTGCATACTAAAACAGGACTGAGTTTGGACGGCTTTGACAAGAAGAAGTCATGTCTGATTAATCTGTTAGGATTCTTTGAGCACGTAAAGAGTAAGTTAGACAAAGGAAGAGCCAGTGGACATGACCGATTTGGATTTCCAGAAGGCCTTTGACAAGGTGCCACACAGGAGGCTGCTAAATAAGATGAATCCCTAGTATTAGATTACATTAGATTCCCTATAGTGTGGAAACAGGCCCTTCAGCCCAACAAGTCCACACCGACCCTCTGAAGAGTAACCCACCCAGTCCCATTTCCCTCTGACTAATGCACTTAACACTGGCCAAGTCACCTGACCTGCACATCATTGGACTGTGGGAGGAAACCCACGCAGTCACCGGGAGAATATGCAAACTCCACACAGACAGTCGCCTGAGGCTGGAATCAAACCTGGGACCCTGGTGCTGTGAAGCAGCAGTGCTAACCACTGAGCCACTGGGGAGAAGGCAGGAGCATGGGGCTGAGAAACATGTCAGAGAAGGTTGAAAAATGATCCTGGGGTTGAAGGGCTTGACATATGAGGGGTGTTTGAGGACTCTGGGTCTGGATGAGGTGGAGTTTAGAAGGGTGGAGGGGGGAGGTTGAGCCTTACAGGGGAGTGAGAGGCCTGGATAGGGTGAGTGTGGAGAAGATGTTTCCACTTGTAGGAGAGATCCAGGATGCAAGTGCACAGCCTCAGAGTGAAGGGAGGGCCCTGAGGTGAGTTATTTCTTCAACCAGACAGTAGTTAATCTGTAACATTCACTGTGATGGGGGCAGGGGGGAGAGATGAGACTGTGGAGGGCAAGCCACAGTGCTTTTAAGACAGAGATGGATCAGTTTTGTTAGTGAGGGAAATCAATGGTTGATTAGATTAGATTACCTACAACGTGGAAACAGGCCCTTTGGCCTAACAAGTCCACACCGACACTCCGAAGAGTAACCCACCCAGACCCACTTCCCTCTGACGAATGCTCCTAACACTACGGGCAATTTAGCATGGCCAATTCACCTGACCTGCACATCTTTGGGCTGTGGGAGGAAACCCACGCAGACACAGGGAGAATATGCAAACTCCATACAGAGTCTGCCTGAGGCTGGAATCGAACCTGGGACCGGAATCGAACCTGGGACCCTGGTGCTGTGAGGCAGCAGTGCTAACCACTGAGGCACCGTGCCACTGTTACGGGGAGAAGGCAGGAGCATGGGGTTGAGAAACATATCAGCCATGATTGGATGATGGCACAGACCCAATGGGCTGAATGGCCTACTTCTGCTCCTTTTTTATTATGCTTTACTGAAATATGATTGGTTATAATTCACATGCTGCGTCCCCAGGATGGGAAGGAGGTGAGTCTCGGTCTGTCAGTCAGACCCTGCAGGAGATTGGGGAGGGATATTACGTACAGCGGAGTGAGAATGGAGGGGAGATGGTGTGGGATGCTTTTAGTGAATGAGAGACGGCAGAGATGTTCCGGGACTAGAACAGTCTGTTCTGAACTTCTATCCTGCACTTCCTCTGGCAACTCATTCCACACGTGCACCACTGTCTTGTGAAAATGTTGCCTCTTGGATCCCCTTTAAATCTCACTTTAAAGCTACATTCTCTAGTTTTGGACTCCACTACCCTGGGGAAATTTCAATCTTGTATTTTCTGATGAGAGTCGAGTCGCGGGGCGGTTTCAGGTAACCTGTGTTGCAGCTTCATTTCTCCAGAGCAATAAGGCACACCAAAAGCTTCAGGATGTCTTAACTTAGACAGTTTCAACTTAGAGCACGCGCTCCCCCACCTTGATTGCTATTGGTCAGAGCCGCCCAGTTATCCCTTTTGTAATTGGCTCTCTGGTGGAGCATCTTGTACAGTTTCAGCTGACCTCAATGTATTTCCAATGAAGCTAATCGTTTCACTGAATGACAAAGAAATGGACAGGCTTGTGATCCGGCCCTGGACCTTTTAGATATTTCCCAGACTCTCTTCTCTCCCTCTGAGGCTTTTTCACATTGGTTCTTGTATTCAAGTAACACTTACCAGCTGCACCACGGTAACTGCCAATTCATTGGATAACTGCCTGTCACTTCAGGAACCTTTTAAATTCCTCATTACAGGTGATCCAAAAGGATATTGATGTGGTTACACCTAATGTTGGAATTTTTCAGCTAACACGTTGTTGCTTCCCATATTTACTAGACACCTCTATCTTTATCCTTGGGTGTCTTCTAATGTCATCATTCACCTCACATTCCAATGTCTGCCTAGTTCTGTCTCTGTGATTCATTCCTCTTTGTAATGAGTTGGGGGCTGCTTTTATTGTCTGAAACTGATTGGGATCTTTTCCTCTAATGCTTTAAATGATTTTTTTATTTGTGTATAGTTGGATCTGTAACTACTACGGAATCTATATCTATGATTATTTGAAGGATCTTAACTGAAAATTACTCTTACTATTGTATCAGATTGATTAAATGATTCCAGAGACACAACAAATTGGTGTGAAATGTTCTTTTCTGTGTTTTAATGCGTAAACAAATGCAGTTGCACATTCTATCCCAGTCTGTTACCTTGAATCCACAGAGTTACTGTTGTTTTATTTGTCAGGACTATGTTAAGCAAACATTTTTCCCCAAGGTCTCTAACTCCTGTCAGCTATGTTTTGCTACATTAGCCGTGGCTAGCCATCGGTGTCCTGCCCAGTCATGGGCAATTGGAACAGGAAAATACTTGGGCTATTCACCCTATCTGTGCCCCTCATCATTTTATAAACTTCTGGAATTGTCTGAAGACTGGTATCTGTGATGCTGCAGGACCACTGTGAGTACCTCAGCCTGATCTTTTGTGCTGATGTGCTGGGCTCTTCCATCAGTGAGGATGGGGATATTGGTAGGGCTGTCTCCTCCAATGAGTTAGTTAATTGTCCACTACCATTCACAACTGGATTGGGCAGGACTGCAGAGCTTAGATCTGATCCATTGGTTGTATTATTATTCACAATTTATACTGATGATTTGGAGTTGGGGACCATGGGTCACAGGTCAAATTTTGCAGATGACACTAAGATGAGTGGCAGAACAAAGTGTGCAGAGGACTGTGAAACTTTGCAGAGGAACAGAGATATTTTGAAGTCATCCATTTTGATAGGAGTAACAGTAATGAGTTGATGGTGAGAAGTTGCAGCATGCTGTTGTGCAGAGGGACATGGGAGTCCTTGTGCATGAATCACCGAGGGTCGGTCTGCAGGTCAAACAGGTGATTAGGAAGACAAATGGAATTTTGTCCTTCATTGCTGAAGGGATTAGGTTTAAAAGCAAGGAACTTGTGTAGGCCATTTGGACCATTAGGTCAACACTGACCCCTCCAAAGTGCGTGCCACACAGACTCCCCAAACCCCCACTCTTCCCCCACCCCACCCCCAAATCCTATCCAGTCATTTCTGCTGGTGGATGAGACTAGGACCTGGGGTATTGACCTCCAGATTAGGGGGAGTAGAATTCGGACAGAGACGAGGAGGAACTGCGTTTCCCAGAGAGTAGTGAATCTGTGGAAGTCTCTGCCCAAGGAAGCAGTACAGGCAGCTTCATTAAGTATATTCAAGACACAGTTGGATGGGATTTTGCATGGAGGGGAATTAAGGGTAGCCGGGATAATGCAGGGAGGAGGAGCAGAGACGACAGATAGATCAGCCATGATCTTAATGAATGGCGGAGCAGGCTGGAAGGGCCAAATGGCCTACCCCTGCTTCTATTACTATGCAACTATAACCCTGCATTTCCCATGGCTAACCCACCTAACCTGCACATCCCTGGACACTATGGGCAATTTCGCTTGGCCAATCCAAATCGAGGCTGGTGAGCAATGTAGTGATGTGGAAAATGACCATCAGAGAATGATAGAAAGGGACAAGGAGGATAAATGTACCAGCAATCAAAACTGGATTCAAAAGATCACAAAACGTGAAACTAAAGACTGTGTCTGAATGTGAGCTGCATTGTCACAAAAGTGAATGAATTGACTGCACACATTGAAGAGAATAATTATGATCTGAGACTCCTTACAGAGACATGGCTTCAGGATGACAAGGATTGGATCCTGAATATCGAGGCAGGAGGTATGTGGCATTCAAGTCGAATGGGAAGCTAGGTAAAGGTAGAGGGTTGGCACTGCTAATCAAAGCACTGATCACAGGGTAGTGTGGTGTCAGCTTGGATTTCAGATCCTGATTTCTCTGTCCTCTGTTGATCTACCTGTTCCCACAGAGTAAAATGTCATCTGTTCTCAGCTCTGCTGGATTTTTCCTGAAACCTTGGCCCCTCTTTTATACCTTCCAGAACAATAAAACATTCAGTCGATCAAGGCCAAACCCCTAGTCTCCCAGCCTGTCAACCATCCAGACAGAGTGTGTTGTCAGAGCAGAGAATAAAACAAGAAAAATGAAACAAAATTAGAAATTAGTGCACAGTTGGTGCTGTGCTTAATGTTTGTTCATTAGGAAGTAACCAAAAATAGGAGTCTCCTAGGATTCTATAGTGCCCTAATTGAAGAATTCTCTCTCCCTTACATCTAAGTATTAGTACCCAGCTATGATTTATAACAATATTTACATCAATGAAAATAAAGCATCTGTTATCAAATAGACATATACAGTACGGAAATAGAGCTTTCGATCCAACACATCCATGCTGACAAGATATCCTATGTAAGTAAGTTCCATTTGTCAGCATTTGGCCCACATCCCTCCAAACCCTTCCTGTTCACATACCCATCCAGGTGCCTTTTAAATGTAATTGTAACAGCCACTTCCTCTGGCAGCTCATTCCATGCGCGCACTACCCTCTGTGTGAAAATGTTGACCCTTCGGTCCCTTTTAAATCTGCCCCCCCCTCCCTGTAAACTGATGTCCTCTGTTTTTTACTCCCCCAACCTAGGGAAAAGACCTTGCCTATGTACCCTATCTGTGCCACTCATGATTTTATATATGTCCATAAGGTCACCCCTCAGCCTCTGATGCTCCAGGGGAAACAGCCTCTCCTTATACCACAAACCCTCCAACACTGGCAATATCCTTATCAATCTGTCCTGCACCATTTCAAGTTTCACAATATCCTTCCTACCTGATAGCAGGGAGACCAGAATCGAATGCAATATTCCAAAAGTGTCCTGCTCAGCTGCAACATGACCTCCCAACTCCTATACCCAATGCATTCAATGGGCCAAATTGCTTCTTTCTGCACTGCAGGGATTTTATGATTTTGATTGATGTAAAGTGTTGATGTATGTTGCTTCATATGGTGTAAGTCTGATTATCACTGTTGTACAAGCTGCATGGCTATGGTTTTTCACCATCCAATATAGTAATGGAGTTACATCCTGTATTTCTTGTAATCATTTTTATATAACAGGTCAGCAGGAAGTCATTCAGCAACTTTACTGGCTTTCTTTTCTCAAGCAGCCTTGACATTTCATTATCATGTCCTTGATTCAGCTCAGTTTCCAGCACCTTTTGGAAGCAGCTTGTTCCAGGTCATTGTCACCTAAATGATGGTTTCCTCCATACACACTTAAGGCTATCTTGCTGTGTGAGGGTTTTCAGGTTTCTGTGTGCTGGATCATATGTGATCAGCAGGCATCTGGCAATCTACAAGAATTGCCACCTTTGTTATGTCCATGTAACTGTACTGACAGTGATCACTTACTTTGTGATTTTTCTTTTGCAGGAAGACGTGCAGAAAGAAATCTGAAACCAAAAGATACATCAATCTCTGACAGAGCCACTTGATTCATTGGGACTTGAATATCAGCAGTCATTCACAGCAAGAAGAAATGTTTGCTTTTGTCTGCTTGAGAGATTTTGGACACTGGTGTGGCAGGGAGAATACTGAGACACCCGAGTGAGGGAGATTGTGTGCTGACTGTGAAAAGTGCTTGAAACCAGTTACTCAGCTTGGGGGATCAAAACCTCACCCCTCACAGTGTGGAGAGACTGTGTAACTGTTCTGTTTGTAATTTCAAACCCAGAGGGACACAAGGAAAGCTTCCCCCCCCATGGGAAAACCTGGAAATGTGGGGACTGTGAGAAAAGGTTCCCTTCCCTATGATGCTGGAAACCCATACACACGTTCACACTGGGGAGAGGCCATTCACCCGCTCCATGTGCAGACTGGGATTCAGTGAGGTAGGCCATCTGCAGATATGCCTGTGGGTCCATGTGGAAGAGAAGCCGTTCAAGTGCTCAGTGTGCAGGAATGGGTTCACTCCGTCGTCTCCACTGCTGATTCACCAGCGGGTCCACACCGGAGGGAGGCCGTTCACTTGCTCTCTGTGTGGGAAGGGCTTCAGCCGCTCCTCCCACCTGCGGAGGCACCAGCGAGTTCCCGTGCCATCACAGGGGGTTTGAAGGAGCAACGGCCGAGTGCCATTATCAACTGGACTATTAATCCAGTTCCGGGGACTCCTGGGTTCGAATCTCACCGTGGCAGATGGCAGAATTGGAACTCAGTCTGAAATCTGGAGTTCAGAATCTCATGATCAAACTATTTTTGGGGAAAAAACAGCCCTAACTGATTCACTAATGTTTTAAGGAAGGAAACTGTCGTTGTGGGAAAGGATTCATTCAGTCGTCCCTGCAACTGGTCTGGCCTACAAGTGACCCCTGACCCATAGCAGTGCGCTTGAATCTACACTGCCACACACACACACACACACACACACACACACCCCTCATCCCTGCAAATAAGCGGGGAGAATCTTACTTGGAGACAGGGTATGGGTTGAAATTGCTGAGTGAGGCAATACTCCCTCTGGGTTAAGGCTGTACCAAGGAACCAATTACAAAGGGACAACTCAGCTGACCAATAGTAAAGGAAGTGGGGTGCAGGGGAGTGTGTGTGCTTTGAGTTTGAGCTGTTTCAAAAAAAAAAGCTACTTTTTGTGCACCTTTTTGCTGGGGAGATCTGAAGCTGTAACAAAGTTGGGTTGCAATAAAAGTTACCTGAACTTACTGTCGGACTCCAACATTGAAAGCCATGAGATCCAACAGGTTTTTGTTTTAAAGCGGCTCATTTCTTTCAGCCTCCAGGGCGAGGTTTCCAATGTTGTATATCAGAAGGAGCAGTCAATGTGTAGCCTGTATTATTACAAATTGTAAATTTTTCAGGACTGCAGGTTCTTCGTTTCATTGGCATTGTAAAGTTTACTGGCAGCAGCTGGAGGTGTGGGCGGTTTTCATTGGAAGCAAAATTAAAAATCTCACAGCACCAGGTTATAACAATAGGGGTCATCTCAGTTCAGATAATGCATTGAAGGTGTGCACATGGAGCGGGTGAATGGCCTCTCCCCAGTGTGAACGTGTGTGGGTTTCCAGCATCATAGGGAAGGGAACCTTTTCTCACAGTCCCCACATTTCCACTTTTAGAAATACAATCAGTCTGACCTAACATTGAAACACAGACAGACTTTATTTCTAAAAGTGGGAGCTACAGAATCTTACAAGGATTTATGCAGTTTTTGAGCAATTCAGAATAGAATGGACTACTGCAAGGAAGTGTCCAAGCAACTGACCAGGAACACTACAGGCCAAAGAGCACACCCGTGAACTAATAACTTTGATCAAGACTTTCAATCCAGTCCTTCAGAGTTCCCAAGTGCCCTCATCCCACATATTCTCACAAAGGTGACTGCTACTGCCTTCCAAAGATACACAAAGCCAACACACCAGGACGTCCCATAGTATCAGGCAATGGGACCCTGTGTGAGAACCTCTCTGGTTATGTTGAAGGCATCTTTAAACCCATTGTACAGGGGTCCCCCAGCTTCTGTCACGACACTACAGATTTCTTCCAGAAACTCAGCACCCACGGACCAGTCGAATCAGGAACATTCTTTGTCACAATGGACGTGTCAGTACTCTACACCAGTATTCCCCACGATGATGGCATCACGGTAACAGCCTCAGTACTCAATACCAACAACTGCCAATCTCTGAGCACTATCCTACAACTCATCTGCTTCATCCTTGACCACAACATTTTCACCTTTAACAACCAGTTCTTCATCCACATACACGGAACAGCCATAGAGACCAAATTTGCACCACAGTATACCAACATTTTCATACACAGGTTTGAACGAGACTTCTTTTCTGCATAGGTACTCCAACCAACACAATACACCAGATCTATTGACGACATTTCTTCCTCTGGACCCATGGCGAGGAATCACTGAAACAGCTACATAGTGATATCAATACGTTTCATCCCAACATCACAATCACCATGGACTTGTCTTTAGTATCTCTCTCATTCTTGGACACGTGCATCCCCATCAAGAATGGGCATCTCAGCACTTCTCTGTACTGCAAACCCATGCATAACCTGACAGTGCTACACTTCTCTAGCTTCCACCTGAAACATGTTAAAACAGCCATCCACTACAGACAAGCCCTTCACATACATACGATCTACTCAGGTGAGGAGGAATGTGACAGACACTCGGAAGTACACAAGCATGCTCTCATAAGAAAGGGGCACAATGCTCAACTCATCAACTGCCAGTTCCAATGTGTAATGACCTCCTTAGGAGACAGGCACGAGCTGCAACCAATATGGTACCCTTTGTTGTCCAGTACTTCTCGGGAGCCAAAAGACTGTCACATTCTTCACAGCCTGCAAAATATTATCGATGACAATGAGCATCTCGCCAAGACCTTCCCTATGCCTCCACGGTGGTACAGTGGTTAGCACTGCTGTATCACAGCGCCGGAGACCCGGGTTCAATTCCCACCTCAAGCGACTGACTGTGTGGAGTTTGCACGTTCTCCCAGTGTCTGCGTGGGTTTCCTCCGGGTGCTCCGGTTTCCTCCCACAGTCCAAAGATGTGCAGGTCAGGTGAATTAGCCATGCTAAATTGCCCATAGTGTTAGGTAAGGGGTATGGGTGGGTTGCGCTTCGGCGGGTCGGTGGGGACTTGTTGGGCCAAAGGGCCTGTTTCCACACTGTAATGTAATCTAATCTAAAAAAAAATCTAATCTTCTCACCTTCAAACCACCAAACCTTAAATAGATAATTGTTTGCAGCAATCTGCCTGGCCTTCAGGACAACATGATACAACTCTGTCATGGCAGTCACTGCAAAACGTGTCAGAGTTTACCATCATTACACATGGGGATACCACCCACCATGAATGCGGCAGTTACTCATGTGACTCTGCCAACGTTGTTTATCTCATACGCTGCAGGCACTGATGCGCTGAAGCATGGTATATTGGCAAGACCGAGCAGAGGTGACGGCATCGGATGAATGGACACTGCACAACAATCACCAGGCAGGAGCGTTCACTCCCAATCGGGGACACTTCAGTAGTACGGGACATTCAGCCTCGGACCTTCAGGTGACCATCCTCCAATTCAGGACAGGTAAAAACGCAAAGTGGCCAAGTAGAGGCTGATGGCCAAGTTCGGGTACCCATGGGGATGGCCTCAACCAGTACCTTGGGTTCATGTCACACTACATGTGACCCGACTACATTATACACACTCTCATATACACACACACGTGCTCTTCCAGACCAACACATTCATGCAGACTCTCTCTTATACACAAGTGCTCTCTCATATGCTCACACACACCCTCTCACAGACTTCTACCCTATTACACAGACACACACTCACACCTTTCTCCCCCCCCCACACACACACACACACACACACACAGTTTCCCCTGTGCACGCGTACACACACACACACACACGTTTGTGGGGTGAATTTGTATCTGCAGTATTACATGTTATTTTGTTCAAAAACTGCATAAATCCACGTAAGATTCTATAACTCCCACTTTAGGAATAGAATCAATCTGACCGAACTTTGGGACACAGACTTTAAGTTCGTACCTTCAATGCATTACTTGAGCTGAGATGACACCTATTGTTAAAAACTATCTTGAGAATGTAACTTTAAAAAAGTTCTGGGAGTTAAAAAATGTTCTGGGATTTTCATATGAAGGAACCGAAACTATCATGGTCATTCTAAAAGACGTAAGCTCAATTTGTTTAACATTACATTCCATGACACTGTAATCCTGTTGCTATAAAGTCTATGTCTAATCATTCTGCTCCATTACCACCCGATGAAGAAACAGCGCTTCGAAAGCTAGTGGTTCCATACAAACCTGTTGGACTATAACCTGGCGTTGTGTGATTTTTACCTTTGAAAATCTGTCAGTCATAACCAGCATCTCCATACTGCGCATGCTCCTCGGTGTCAGCAACCACTACGCATGCTCGCGGGTGTCAGTAAAACACTGCGCATGGCCCTATTACAAACGACAGCGTCCCAAGACCTTGTTTTGATGGACCAATGGGACGCACTGGAGGACCGGATGGAGATTGGTCCTCCTGCCAATCGCAGCAAACCCATAGTCTGGATGCGGAAGTTGGACCATGAGCTTTTGAAGATGGTGTTGCCCCTCTCTCTGTCTAAATTCAGGTTGAGCTTCACCCCAGACTGCAATTTTCTTCCTCTCTCCAACATCTGTGAGTACAGCACTCTCTTTTCTCAACCCCTTTTCCATTCCGGGGTTCGCTGTTGACTTGCAGGAACGGAAGGGAAACGGAGTGAATCCAGGGAGGGGTCGGACTCATGAAAGTTAGTCCAGGCCTGTGTCTCAATTGAAAAGCACAGGAGAATTGACATTTCGGGCAGGAGACTTTCAACAGGAATGATGTGTGGATGTACAAAAGGGCCTCAGCATCCTTCTACACCAGTCAGTGCCAGTTGTCAGACAGGTGCAACAAACAGTGAGCAAGGCAAGTGGTATATTAGCAAGAGGAATTGAGTTGAGAAGTGGGGATGTCTTCCTGCAGTTAGGGCGTCATTGAATATACCCAAGGCTGAGTTAATCTGATTTTTGAACAACAAAGAAGTGGATGGTTATGGGGGAAGGCATGAAAATGGTTTTAAGACCAATACAGATCAGTTACAAAAACAGACCCTTCAGTCCAACTAGTCCATGCTGATTATGTTCTCAAAATAAACTAGCCCCACCCTGTTTAGCCCATATCCCTCTGAACCTTTCTTGTTGGAGTCAGATGTACAGCACAGAAACAGACCCTTTGGTCCAACTTGTCCATGCCGACCAGTTATTCCAATCTTGTCCTATTTGTCAGCACTTGGCCCATATCCCTCTAAATCCTTCCTAAATCCAGATTCCTTTTAAATGCTGTAATTATACTCGCCTTCACCACTTCCTCTGACTAGTCATTCCATACACACACCACTCTTTGTGTGAAAAAGCTGCCCCATGGGTCCGTTTTATGTCCACCCCCACCCCCACCCCCACCCCAAACCTATGCCCTCTAGTTCTGGACTCTCCCCATCGCAGGTAGAAGACTTTGTCTATTTACCCAACCATGCCCCTCTGTAAAGTCACCCCTCAGCCTTCGATGCTCCAGGGAAAACAGTGCCAGCCTATGCAGCCTCACATGAGAGCGTAAGTCTTTCAAACTTGGCAACATCCTGGTAAATTGTTTTTGATCCCTTTCAAGTTTTACAACATCCTTCTGTTGGGAAGGAGACCAGAGTTGCATACAATATTCCAAACATGGCCTCACCAATGTCCTGCACAGCTGCAACATCACCTCCCAACTCCTTTACTCAATGCTCTAACCAATAAAGGAAAGCATACCAAATGCTGCCTTCACTATCCTATCTATCTGCAACTCTATCTTCAAGGAGCTATGAACCTGCACTTCAAGGTCTCTTTGTTCAACAACACTCCCCAGGACCTTACCATATAGTGTATAGGTCCTACTCTGATTTGTTTTTCCAAAATTCAGCACATCACATTTATCCAAGTTAAATTTCATCATTCATGTACTTATCCAAATATCTTTCAAATGTTTTCACTGTACCTGCATCACTTCTTCCTCTGGACATTCGTTCCACACACAAATGACGCTCTATGGAAAACAAGTGGTGCCCCTCATGTTTTTTTAAAATCCTTTTCCTCTCTTCAAAATTTAGTCCCTTTTCTTGAATCCCCACCCCAGGGAAAGGATGTCCGCTGTTCACATCTATATACCTCATAATTTTGTCATCCTCTAAAAGGTCACCACTCAACCTCCTCTGCTCCAGTGAGAAAAACCTCCAGCGTATTCACCAAGATGTTAGGTGTATTCATATCCACTTATGATCTGTTCAATGCTGGTGCAGGCTCGAAAGGTTAAATGGCCTACTCCTGCTGCCAATTCTCACACTCCTAGTCCAGGACAGTAAGAGACCATTAAACACAGGAGCAGAAATTAGGCCTTTCAGCCATCGGGACTGCTCCGCCATTAAATCCTGGCTGATAAGTTTCTCAATCCCATTCACCCATTTTCTACCCATAACCCTCGATTCCACATGATACTCAAGAACCTATCTACCTCTGTTTTAAATATATTCAGTGACCTGGCCTCCACTGCCTTCTGTAGCAGTGAATTCCATATGTTCACCACTCTTTGGCTGAAAAGGTTTCTCCTTATACTTGTTCTAAATCACCTTCCCTTTACTCTAAAGCTGTGCCCTCAGGTCCTAATCTCTTCCCCCCACTCCCCCCACTCCCCAGGGAGACAGGATAGTGAAGAAGGCATTTGGTACGCTTTCCTTCATTGGTCAGAGCATTGAGTACAGGGTTTGGGAGGTCATGTCATGGCTGCACAGGACATAGGTTGGGCTACTTTTGGAATATTGTGTGCAATTCTGGTCACCCTCCTATGGAAGAATGTTGTGAAACTTGAAAGGGTTCAGAAAAGATTTACAAGGATATTTGCAGAGCTGTAGGGAGAGGCTGAATAGGCCAGAGATAATTTCCCTGGAGCATCGGGACCTGAGGAGTGACCTTATAGAAGTTTATAAGGAGTATGGATAGGGTGAATAGCCAAAATCTTTTCCCCAATGTAGGGGGAGTCAAAAACTAGAGTTTCGTGTGAGAGGGGAAAGATTTAAGATGGACCTGAGGGGCAATGTTTTCACGTACATTTATTGAATGAGCTGCCAGTGGAAGTGGTGGAGACTGCTACAAAATACAACATTTAAAAGGCACCTGGATGGCTATATGAATAGGAAGGATTTAGAGGGATGTGAGTCAAATGCTGGCAAGTGGACTAGTGTAGTTTAGGATATCTGGTCAGCGCAGATGAGTTGGACCGAAGGGATTGTTTCCGTGCTGTATGACTCTAATTGTCATCGGTGAAAGCAGAAGTGTCGTTGTGGAGACTGGCCTTTCAGAGCAGCTTTCAAAGATGTTTTCCCTTCCTGGAGACAGAAGTTACTGTGAGATCTTTCAGTTGTGAGACAGCAACTGAGTGAGTGAGTGAGTACATCCTGGATTTTGGTGGAAAGTGGGAATTCATTGCACTGTGGGGATGAATTGCTTTAAGGTTTACCGGCAGTTAGTAAAGTGTGCTGAGCGGGGAGCTGAGTGTAAGGGTAGGTAGGTATTTTTATTTTAAACTAATTTTTTTCAGCCTCCAACATTTATTTCCAATGCTGTTCATCAGAAGGAGCGGTGGTATCGTTAGAAGCCTTACGAATTTCAGTACTGCAAGTATTGCATTGTTTAATCAGCATTGCAAAGGTTACTGGCAGCAGCGGGAGGTGTGGGCTGTCTTCACTAGAAATTATTAAGAAGTTGGATAACACACATACGAGAGTTGGACTTGTCTTTGGATTGGCAGAAGGTGGGAGGCTTTAGGGCAAACACAACTGCGGTAAATCATAGAAGCCCTACAGTGTGGCAGCAGGCCATTCAGCCCATCGAGTCCATGCTGACCCCTCCGAAAAGCAAACACCCACCACCTTCACTATCCTGTCTACCTGCGACTCCACTGTCAAGAACTATGAACCTGCTATAGAGTCATGCAGCATGGAAACAGACCTTCGGTCTAACCAATCCATGCCGACAATAATCCCAAATTAAACTAGTCTCTCCTGCCTGCTCCTGGCCTGTATCCCTCCAAACATTTCCTATTCATGTACTTAAACAAATGTCTTTTAACTGTACCTGCATCCACCACTTTCTCAGCAAGTCTATTCCACATGTGAACCACCCTCTGTGTAAAATTAGTATTTGAATGGCAAGGATTGAAAGGTTAGAAAAGATTTACAAGGACATTTCCAGGGTTGGAGGGTTTGAGCTACAGGGAGAGGCAGCATAGATTGGGCTGTTTTCCCTGGAGCATTGGAGGCTTATAGAAGTTTATAAAATCATGAGGTCTTTTCCCTGGGGTAGGGGAGTCCAGAACTCGAAAGCAGAGGTTGAGGATGAGAGGGGAAAGATTTAAGATTATCTAAGGGGCAACTTTTTCACGCAGAGGGTGGTGCGTATGTTGAATGAGCTGCCAGAGGGAAGTGGTGGAGGCTGGTACAATGACAACATTGAAAAGGCCTCTGGATAGGTGTTTGAATAGGAAGGGTTTAGAGGGACATGGGCCAAGTGCTGGTAAATGCGGCTAGATTAATTTTGGATATCGGGTCGGCATGGGTGAGTTGAACCGAAGGATCTGTTTCCGTGCTGTACATCTCTATGACACTGAGGTTGAATAAGTCCTGATCTGATTTATATTTCCAAAATACAGCACCTTACATTTATCTGCCTTAAACTCCATCTGCCACTTTTCAGCACATTGGCCCATCTGGTCAAGATCCTGTTTTAATCAGAGGTAACCTTCTTCACTGTCCACTATCCTCCAAATTCGGTGTCATCTACAAACTTACCAACTATACCCACTATGTTCACATCCAAATCATTTATATAAATGATGAAAAGTAGTGGACTCAGCACCGATCCTTGTGGCACACCACTGGTCACAGGCCTCCAGTCTGAAAAGCAACCATCCACTACCCATCCTCTTTCCTATTTTACACCACAAGGGTTTAGAGGGACATGGGCCAAGTGCTGGTAAATGCGGCTAGATTAATTTTGGATATTGGGTCGGCATGGGTGAGTTGAACCGAAGGATCTGTTTCCGTGCTGTACATCTCTATGACACTGAGGTTGAATAAGTCCTGATCTGATTTGCATTTCCAAAATACAGCACCTTACATTTATCTGCATTAAACTCCATCTGCCACTTTTCAGCACATTGGCCCATCTGGTCAAGATCCTGTTTTAATCAGAGGTAACCTTCTTCGCTGTCCACTATCCTCCAAATTCGGTGTCATCTGCAAACTTACTAACTATACCCACTATGTTCACATCCAAATCATTTATATAAATGATGAAAAGTAGTGGACTCAGCACCGATCCTTGTGGCACACCACTGGTCACAGGCCTCCAGTCTGAAAAGCAACCATCCACTACCCATCCTCTTTCCTCTACCTTCAAGCCAGTTCTGTATCCAGTTGACTAGTTCTCCCAGTATTTTATGAGATCTTGCTAACAATCTTCCACGCGGAACTTTGTTGAATGCCATATAGATGACACCCACCACTCTGCTTCATCGATCCTCTTTGTTACTTCTTCAAAAAACTCGGTCAAGTTTGTAGATATGATTTCCCATGCACAAAGCTATGCTGACTATCCCTAATCAAACCTTGCCTTTTGAAATACATGGAGATCCTGTTTCACAGGATTCCCCCAACAACTTGCCTATCACCGGTGTCAGGTTCACTGGTCTATAGTTCCCTGGCTTTTCCTTACCACCTTTCTTAAATAGTGGCACCACATGAGCCAACCTCCAGTCTTCCAGAACCGCTCCTGTGACTATTGATGATACAAATATCTCAGCGAGAGGCCCAGCAATCATTTCCCTAGTTTCCCTAGCTCAGGTCTTGGGGATTTATCCACTTTTCTGGTGTTTCAAGACATCCAGCACCACCACCTCTGTAATATGGACATTTTCCAAGATGTCACCATCTATGTCCCTGAATTCTATATCTTCCATAGTAAACACACTGATGCAAAATACTCATTTAGTATCTTCCCCCATCTCCTCTGGCTCCACACATAGGCTGCCTTGCTGATCTTTAAAGGGCTGAAAATGTGTTGCTGGAAAAGCACAGCAGGTCAGGCAGCATCCAAGGAGCAGGAGAATTGACGTTTCGGGCATAAGCCCTTCTTCAGGGCCCTTCTTTAAAGAGCCATATTCTCTTCCTAGTTACCCTTTTGTCCTTAATGTATTTATAAAAACTCTTCTAATTCTCCTTAACCCTATTTGCCAAAGTTATTTCATGACCCCCTTTCACTCCTGATTTCCTTCTTAAGTATACTCCTACTGCCTTTATACTCTTCTAAGGATTTATTTAATTTCTCCTATCCATACTTGTCATATGCTTCCATCTTTTTATGAGCCAAAACCACAATTTTCTCTGGTCGTCCAGTATTCCCTACACCTACCAGCCTTTTCTTTCACCCTAACAGGAATATACTGTCTCTGAACTCTTGTTATCTCATTTCTGAAGGCTTCCCATTTTCCAGCCGTCCCTTTACCTGCGAACATTTGCCCCAAATCAGTTTTTGGATGTTCTTGCCTAATACCATCAAAATTAGCCTCCCTCCAATTTAGAACTTCGACTTTTAGACCCTTTGTCATCACTATTTTAAATACAGTACAATTATGGTCACTGACCGCAAAGTGCTCCTGCATTGACACCTCAGTCACCTGCCCTGCCTTATTTCTCAACAGTAGATCAGGTTTTGCATCTTCTGTAGTAGGAACATCCACACAATGACTCGGAAAATTTTCTTGTCCACGCTTAACAAATTCCTCTTGATCTAAACCCTGAACGCTGGCAGTCTCAATCAACGTTTGTAAAGTTAAAATCCCTTACCATGGCCATCCTATTATTCTTACAGATAACTGAAATCTCCTTACAAATTTGTTTCTCAATTTCCTGCTGACTATTAGAGGGCCTATATTATAATCCCATTAAAGTAATTATCCCTTTCTTATTTCTCAGTTCCACCCAAATAACTCCTCTGGATATATTCCTAAGAATATCCTCCCTAAGTACAGCAGTAATACTATCCCTTATCATAACGCCACTCCCCCACCTATCACCTTCATCCCCTCCCCCACTCACCTATTGTACTCTATGCTACTTTCTCCCCACAACCACCCTCCTCTCACTTATCTCTCCACCCTTCAGGCTCTCTGCCTTTATTCCTGATGATGGGCTTTTGCCCGAAACGTCGATTTTACTGTCCCTCTGATGCTGCCTGAACTGCTGTGCTCTTCCAGCACCACTAATCCAGAATCTGGTTTCCAGCATCTGCAGTCATTGTTTTTACCTAGTTTAATTTATCAGTCCTACCTTGTTCTCTGCTTTATTCCTTCCTGCCCTGACTGTTTGACTCACTCCCTTTCCCAACTGTAGGTTGATCTCTTTCCTCACTATTTTCCTGGGACCCATTCCCCAACTTGCTCATTCAGCAACTTTACTGGCTTTCTTTCTGCAAGCAGTCTTGATATTTTATTTTCATTCCTTGTTTCAGCACCTTTGTCGGCAGCTTATTCCAGGTCATTGTCACCTAAATAAAATTTTCCTCCATACACACTTAAGGCCATTTGGCTGCATGAGGGTTTTCAGGCTTCTCTGTCCTGGATAATGTGTGATCAGCAAGCAACTGGCTGCTGATTTACAGGAATTGCCATCAATGCTGTTTATTTAACTGTACTGACAGTGATCACTTATTTTGTGAATTTGTTTTTGCAGGAAGACATGTAAAAAGAAATTTGAAAGCACTTGATACATCAATTTCTGACAGAGCCCCTTGATTCATTGGGACTTGAATATCAGCAACCATTCCAATTGAGAAGAAATGTTTGCTTTTGGCTGCTTGAGAGATTTTGGACACTGGTGCGGCAGGAAAAATACTGAGATAACTGAGTGAGAGAGATTCGGTGCGCTGACTGTGGAGAGTGCTTCAAACCATTTTGTCAGCTTGGGAGATCAAAATCTCCCCCCTCATGGTGGGGAGAGACCGTGTACCCATTCTGTTTGTAATTTCAAACCCAGACTGACACAAGGAAAGCTCTCCCCATGGGGAAACCGTGGAAATGTGGGGACTGTGGGAAAGGATTCCCTTCCCCTTCGGTGCTGGAAATTCACAGACGTGTTCACACCGGGGAGAGGCCGTTTGTCTGCCACCGTTGCGGGAAAGGATTCATTCAGTTGTCTCAGCTGCAGACACACCAGCGTGTTCACACCGGGGAGAAGCCGTTCACCTGCTCAGTGTGCGGGAAGGGGTTCGCGAATTCTTCCAACCTGAGGGCACACCAGCGGGTCCACACTGGAGAGAAGCCGTACACGTGCTTGGTGTGTGAGAAGGGATTTGCTCATTCATCTGCACTGCTGAGGCACCAGCGGGTCCACACTGGGGAGAGGCCGTTCACTTGTTCAGAGTGCGGGAAGACTTTCCGTCGTACGAGCAACTTGCGGAGGCACGAGCGGGTCCACACGGGGGAGAGGCCCTTCAGGTGCCCCGAGTGCGGGCAGGGGTTCAGTCAGATGAGTGACCTGCGTAATCACGAGCGGATCCACACGGGGGAGAGGCCCTTCACCTGCCCAGAGTGCGGGAAGACCTTCGGTCGTGTCGGTAACCTGCGGATGCACCAGCGGGTCCACACTGGGGAGAGGCCATTCACCTGCACCAAGTGTGAGAAGGCCTTCCGTCATGTGGGCGACCTGCGGAGGCACCAGCGGGTCCACGCTGGGGAGAGGCCATTCACCTGCATTGAGTGTGGGATTAGATTCCAACATGAACGCAACTTACAGAATCACGAGTGGGAGAGGCCATTCACCTGCCCAGAGTGCGAGAAGGGATTCATTGATTCTTCCGGCCTGCTGACCCACCAGCAGGTCCACACGGGGGAAGAGGCCGTTCACCTGCCCAGAGGGTGGGAAGGGATTCAGTCATGTGAGCAATTTACAGCAGTATGAGTGGGTCCATACGGGTGACTGAAGCTGTAATGAGGTTGGGTCGCAATAAAGGTTACCTGAATTCACCATCAGACTTGGACTCTCATTGAGAGCTGAGAGATCCAATGGGTTTTTGCTTGAAAGCTGCTCATTTCTTTCAACCTCCAGCACTAAGTTTCTAATGTCATGTATCAGAAGGAGCAGTAAATGAGTAGCAGAATTGTGAGAAATTATAAATTTTTCAGGAGTGTGGGTTCATTGATTCATCAGCATTGTAAGGTTTA
>NC_057753.1:10307218-10312315 GCF_004010195.1 Chiloscyllium plagiosum
GGATCATAACACACAGAATAAAAATTAAAACAGGATCATAACACACAGAATTAAAATTAAAAACAGGATCATAACACACAGAATTAAAATTAAAAACAGGATCATAACACACAGAATTAAAATTAAAACTTAAGTTTTTCATCTCTGCAGATACTGCATTGTTCCATCAGCATTATAAAGGTTACTGCCAGCAGCAGGAGGTGTAGGCTGTGTTCACGAGAAGCAAAGTTAAAAATCACACAAACGTTATGGAATATAATCCAGTGTTGTTTGGAAGGACTAGCTTTCGGAGTGCTGCTCCTTCATCAGGTAGCCATGGAGCGCGATCACAAGACATTGTAATTTTTTGCTACAAATTCTGTGTCATACAACTGAATTGAACAAACCTAGATTGCTGTTAAGTCTTTCATCTTTTAGAATGGGCTGCAGGTTTCAGCTCATTAATAAGTAAATCACAGAACTACTTGTAAGGAATGTTCTCAATGTAACTTAAAGGTGACATCTCAGCTCAGACAATGTATTAAAGGTGTGAGGTCAGAGTCTGTCTGTATGCCAATCTTGAGTCAGACTGGTTCTACTTCTAAAGTAGGAATTTATAAAATATTACATGGATTGACTGCATCTGCAAAAATTCTGCAAGTTCTGGCTTGAAGGTAGAAGACAGACGGTGGTGGTGGAGGGTGCTTTTCAGACTGGAGGCCTGTGACCAGAATCGGTGCTGGGTGCATTACTTTTCATCATTTATGTAAATAGTTTGGCTGTGAACATAGGTATAGTAAGTTTGCAGATGACATCAAAATTGGAGGCGTAGTGGACAGTGAAGAAGGTTACTTCTGCTTAAAACAGGATCTTGGTCACATGGGCCAATTGGAGTGGTAGATGGAGTTTAATTTAGATAAATGAGGGGCACTACATTTTTGAAAAACAAATCTGAGCAGGACTTATACACTTAATGGTAAGGTCCTAGGGAGTTTTGCTGAACAAAGAGACCTTGAAGTACAGATTCATAATTCCTTCAGAGTCGTAGGTAGAGAGGATAGAGGTGGTGTTTGGTACGCTTTCATTTATTTCCTTTCTGAATGAATCAAGTTGACATATCATTTGGTTTCAGATTTCTTTCCCCCTGTCTTCCTGCAAAGAATTTCACAAAATAAGTAATCATGGTCAGTACAGTCAAATAAATGTAATGGAGATGACAATTCCTGTAGATTGCTAGATGCCTACTGATCACAGGTATGATTTAAAACAATATTTACATCAATGGAAATAAAGCATCTGTTATCAAATAGACTTATTCGACACACAAACCTGAAAACCCTCAGGCCGCTAGATAGCATTATGTGTGTATGGAGGAAAACTTCATTTGGTGACAATGACCTGGAACAAGCTGCCTACAAAGGTGCTGGAAATGAAGCCGAATCAAGGATATGAAAATGAAACATCAAGAATGCTTGAGAAAAGAAAGCCAGTAAAGTTGCTGAATGACTTCCTGCTGACCTATTAAATTAAAGCAATGACAAGAAATACAGCATGTAATTTCATTGCTATATTAGGTGAAAAATCATAGCTATGCAGCTTGTACAACAGTGAATATCAGACTTACACCATATGAAGCAACTTATATTCTATATAAATCTATATTTTACATCAATTAAAATCAAAATCCCTGCAATGCAGAAAGAGGCCATTTGAGAAAGATTGAGAAGAATGTTGCCAGTGTTGGAGGGTTTATGAGAGACTGAATAGGATGGGACTGTTGCCCTTGGACCATCAGAGGCTGACAGTGAACTTGTAGAGATTCATCAAATCATGAGTGGCACAGATAGGGGAAATAGGTAAGGTCTTTTCCCCAGGGTGGGGGAGTCCAAAAGAGGGCATAGGTAGAGGTTGAGAGGGGCAAGATCTAAAAGGCACCTAAAGGTCAAGGTTTTCACAGAGGGTGGTGTGTGTATGGAATGAGCTGGCAGAGGAAGTGGCTGGTACAATTACATTTAAAAGGCATCTGGGTGGGTATGTGAATAGGAAGGACTTGGAGGGATATGGGCAAAATGCTGGAACTAGATTTACATAGGATATCTTGTCAGCTTGGATGTGTTAGATCAAAAGATCTATTTCCATGAAGTATATCTATGTACTTCATGGAGGGCGGCACGGTGGCACAGTGGTTAGCACTGCTGCCTCACAGCGCCTGTAGACCCGGGTTCAATTCCTGACTCAGGCGACTGACTGTGTGGAGTTTGCACATTCTCCCCGTGTCTGCGTGGGTTTCCTCCGGGTGCTCCGGTTTCCTCCCACAGTCCAAAGATGTGCGGGTCAGGTGAATTGGCCATGCTAAATTGCCCGTAGTGTTAGGTTAAAGGGGTAAAGGTAGGGGTATGGGTGGGTTGCGCTTCGGCGGGTCGGTGTGGACTTGTTGGGCCGAAGGGCCTGTTTCCACACTGTAAGTAATCTAATCTAATCTATGTATATTTGATAACAGATGCTTTATTTTCATTGATGCAAATATTGTTATAAGTCATACCTGGATACTAATACTTAGAAAAATGAGAGAGAGCATTCTTCAATTAGCGTACCATAAGAATCTGGGAAGACCCCTATTTCTGGAGAGGTGGGGGGGGGGGTGGTCAAGGCTTCAGCAGATTTCCAGTAGAGCTGAGAACAGATGACATCTTTCTCCGTGGGGATAGGGAGATCAACAGAGGGCAGAGAAATCAGGACCTGAAATCCAAACTGACACCAGACTACCCTGTGATCAGTGCTTTAATTAGCAGTGCCAACCCTCTACCTTTACCTAGCTTCCCATTTGACTTGAATGGCATGTACCCCCTAGTCCTGGTCTCACCCACCAGCAGAAATGACTGGATAGGGTAGGGGGGGGGGATCTGTATGGCATGCTCTGAGGAGGAGCTGGTATGGACTTGACTGTCCGAATGGCCGATATAACCTCCCTGCTTTTAAACTCAATCCCTTTAATAATGATGGACAAAATTCCATTTGTCGTCTTAATTACCCATTGCACCTGCAGGGCAACCCTCTGATTCATGCACAAGGATACCCAGGTCCCTCTGCACAGCAGCATGCTGCAACATCTTACCATCAAGTCATTGTCCTTTTTACTGTTTTCCAACAAAAATGGATGACTTCACATTTATTAACATAACTTTCCATCTGCCAGACCTTTGCCCACTCACTCAAAATATCCATGTTCCTCTGCACACTTTGCCACTCAACTTAGTGTCATCTGCAAACTTTGACCTGTGACCTGTCCCCCAACTCCAAATCATCAGTATAAATTGTGAATAATAATACAACCAATGGATCAGATCTAAGCTCTGCAGTCCTGTCCAATCCAGTTGTGAATGGTGGTGGGCAATTAACTAACTCATTGGAGGTGGCGGCTCCATCAATATCCCCATCCTCACTGATGGAAGAGCCCAGCACATCAGCACAAAAGATCAGGCTGAAGCACTCGCAGCAATCTTCAGCCAGAAATGCCAAGTGGATGATCCATCTCAGCCTCTTCCAGTGATCCCCAGCATCACAGATACCAGTCTTCAGACAATTCCAGAAGATTATAAAATGATGAGGGGCACAGATAGGGTGAATAGCCAAGGTCTTTCCCTGTTCTGACTGCCCATGACTGAGCAGGACACAGACAGCTAGCCATGGTTAATGCAGTGGGACATAGCTGACAGGAGTTAGACACCTTGGGGAAAAATGTTTGTTTAATATAATCCTGACAAGTAAAACAGTAATAACTCTTGAATTAATTAATCAATCTGTTCTAATATTTAGGAGTAGGTTTTAGTTAAAATCCTTCAAATAATGATAGAAATAGATTCTTTAGTAGTTACAGATATACCCCCACACAAAAGAAAATTAAAGCATTAGAAGAAAAGATTCCAACCAGTTTCAGATAGTGAAAGCAGCCCTGTATCATTAGAGAGAGGAATGAATCATTGACACAGAAATGAGCAGATATTGGAATGTGAGGTGAATTAACACATTATAAGACACCAAAGAATTAAGAAAGAGGTGTCTAGTAAATATGGGAAGCAACAAATTATTAGCTAAAGAATTCTAACAGAAGGTGTAACCATAAATTTGATGGAAATAATCAATATTTGTTTGGATCGCCTGTAATGAGGAATTTAAAAGGTTCCTGAAGCGATGGGCAAGTATCCAATGAATTGGCAGTTAACATGGTGCAGCTGGTAAATGTTACTTGAATACAGGATCCATTGTGGAACAGCTTCAAGGAGGGAGATAAGAGAGTCGGGGAAACATCACAAAGGTCCTGGGGTGGATCACAAGCCTGTCCATCTCTCTGTCGTTCAGTGAAACGATTAGCTTCATTGGAAATACACTGAGGTCAGCTGAAACTGTACAAGATGCTGCACTAGAATCATAGAGGATTTGAGCTGCAGGGAGAGGCTGAATATGCTGGGGCTGTTTTCCCTGGAGCATCAGAGGCTGAGGGGTCACCTCATGGATAGGGTAAATAGTCAAGGTCAGCAAGTCCAGAACTACAGGGCATAGGTATAGGGTGAGAGGGGAAAGGGACCCGAGGGGCAACTTTATCAAGCAGAGAGTGGTGAATGTATGGAATCAGCTGCCAGAGGAAGTGATGGAGGCTGATACAACTGCAGCATTTAAAAGACGGGTATATGAATATAGGAAGGGCTTATAGGGATATAGGCTAAGTGCTGGCAAATGGGACTAGATTAGGTTAGGATATTTGGTCAGTATGGATGAGATAGACCAAAGGATCTATTTCTGTACTGTATATCTTTATGACTCGAATTGGAACTAGCTGGATGGGCACCATGGACCAGTTTAGACCGAAGGACCTGGTGGGTCAAACCAGGGCAGGACGTACATGTCAATTGTTAGTGACCTAGAGGTGTAGGTGCATAGTTCTTTAAACGTGGACTCAGAGGTAGACAACAGACAATAGAGAATAGGTGCAGGAGTAGGCCATTCTGCCCTTCGAGCCTGCACCACCATTCAATATGATCATGGCTGATCATCCTTAATCAGTATCCTGTTCCTGCCTTATCTCCATAACCCTTGATTCCACAATCCTTGAGAGCTCTA
>NC_057753.1:10315822-10325871 GCF_004010195.1 Chiloscyllium plagiosum
AAGTAGGATGGCATGGGAAAACAGAATGGTCCTTGATATGATTTTAGCGGAAAAAGGGGGTGTGTGTGTGATGTTAGGAGGAAGCTGTTGTATCATTATGCCTAATAACACTGCACCTGATGGTTCAATTACTCGGGCCTGAAGGGGATTGACTACTTTAGCAGAGGAACTGGCTGAGAATTCAGGAGTAGACACATCTCTCACGGGATGGCTTGAATCATGGTTTGGAAAATGGAAGGGGGTGGTGGTCTCCATCCTTACTTCCCTGATAGTAGTAGTCGGGGTATTGGTGGCCATTGGCTGTTGTATCATACCCTGTATACGAGGGCTCACCCAGAGACTGATTGAGACAGCCTTAATGAAACAGATGTCCCTAAAGAGCAATCGGGGAGAAGGGCTCTACCTGTTAAACATGGAGGGAATAAGCGACCTCGGGGAGATTTCCAAAATAAATGAAATTTCGGGAAAGGTGCTGGTCAATTTGGAAGCGACATATAAGAAAAATGCAGAAGATTTCAAATGATAATTAAAGAAAAAGGGGGCAGTTGTGGGATATAGGTAAAGCAGTGTTACTTCTGCAACCATTATTACTTATGCAAGGTAAATGAACTCACACCAGTGTATAATTGTTTCAGCCAAGAGCTGAGTCAACAAGAATGAAAACTATGTGAAGGAAATATATAATTGCTTTTGCATACAAATGTGCATACAAGAATGAAATGTGCCTGCAAACAATGGTAGATGTTACAGACAAATAGATAAGGTGCTGTGAGGGGAGGGGGTGTAGGTTTAGCTAGATATGCCTGTACAAACAGTTACAAAACAAGACCACCATCAAAAGGTCATAAGGCTCTGTGTAAATAAAGAATAAAAGGAAATATTGCTCTGGCTAGCATGGAAACAGATGGCAGTGAAGAAGGATAAATATCAATGAGACCACAGAGGGAGGTGGTCACACGGCGTTGTGAGGCCAGAGATAAACATTTTGTCACGGACAAGGACGGATGAGTTCAAGATAAACAGCCAGGTTTAAATTAGAAACAGATGTAAACAGGGGAGGAGCAAAGGGAGGAAGGAAGAGAAACAAATTACATAAATATTGTGTACTCGTTAAATTCAGTGTCTGTGGACAGTGGACACCACACCCCTCTTGCAAGAGCGTAATAAACGATACTACTGATTCAGATCTTGTCTTGGACTGAAATTATTGAAGTGAGTGAGCTTCGTTTCTCACAATTGGGGGCTTGTCCAGGATATTTATCCATCGCCGGGGGAAGTGGCTGGCCCTGGACACTGGGAAGACGCGGCCCGTTCCCAATTGAGGAGCGGTCCCGTGTCCCAAATTGGCCCACTCCCTTGGATGACTGGTACGAATCCCACAGGAGAGACATCTGAATCAGACAGTGAAAGGAGGTTGATGGGAAATACGGCAAAAAGAGGCCAGGCAACTCTGTGCATAGACTAAGGTAAGAAAATTGACTTTTAAGTACTGCCTTGGTGGCTGGGATTGAGTTTTAGTAGTTACTAAGGGACTAACAAAGGAAATTAATACGGGCTGTGCCGTGGGTAAGGAAAAAGCCTCCGTGAAAACAAAAGGAAAAAGGCAATGGAAATGGAGGCGGGGTCCCTTACAACATACCTCCAGAAAGTCTATTGGGCAGGATGTTGTGGAATTGGAAAAATAATACTTGTACACGGGAAAAAGATAGGAAAACGATGATTAAATATTGTTGCTTTGTATGGACTAAGGAATCCATTCTTCGTCACGCCGTCTTCTGGCCGAAGTACGGGTTGGATGAAGACTGGGTTTGTAGATATTTGAATTTATATGTCAATGAAAAACAGCCTTACAGTCAGGAGGGATCAGATTATGCTTCAAGTCGGAAGGGCTAGTAGCTGAAGGGCTACTGAGGGTACACTTTGTAACTAAATCATGGCCAGACATCCAGAAAAATATTCAAAAGATAGAGAGGTGAAGTGAGGAGCACCTAGAGGTGTTGTTGCGGGAAGCTCAGGAAGTGACTGTGAGATACGGTGTGTGTGTGAGAGAGAGAGAAAGAGCTGTACAGCTGGTAGAAAGTTTAACCCTTTGTGATTTGGTTTGAATGCACATTTGTTTGTTGGTGATTGAGTGTTTGTGCTTTGTTCCCTGGAACTTGAGATCCAGGACCGTTTTGAATCTGATTTCTAGCATTGAAATTTAACATGATTTCTTTTAAGGTTAAGGATTTTACAGTGATTATGAAATAAAATGTTAAGTCCTCTTCTTTTTATAGGTCATGACTGCCTTACTATCAATTTCTAACTAATCTCTTTTATCCTTACGTAAAAGCGATTTATAGAGGACAGTTGAAGTTTGAGTTCTACATTAGATTGTAATAAAACAAAATCCTATGGTAAATGTCCGTGCCCTTGGATTCGGCCATTATTCATGCATTAGATGTTTTTTTTAACTTGAATAGACAAATCCTTTTAAGGCAGCTCTGATTATTTCACGACCTATAGCATTGTAATTGAGCAATGACTGGTTAGGACTACTTAAGAAACTGATTTTGGATTTAAATTAAGGGACTAAAACTGTGTAATTATAGTGGATTTCAAAGTTGGTAATTTTATGCATTTTACATTTTAAATATTAAATACTGAATAAATGAATTTATAATATATAAATATATATTTACAAGTAAGGTTCCAAAATGTATAGTTAGGAACAGGCTTTAAAGTTAGACAAGCATAACTTGATGAATTAGTATTTAAAGTTATGGGGAGCAAGAAATATTGCAATATTTCTTTAAAAAAAAATTTTTCAAGGTCTAAACAAGACATTGGGTGATGAAGCACGGCCATTTGGTGGCCCTAAAGCTGTTCAGTTGGTTAAATCGAGTCAGCAATTGATCTGGCAATGTAACGTGAGAAGTAGAAACAAAAGGCAAAAATAATAATAGCCACGGTTGATGAGATAATAAAGAAAAGGACAAAACTAAACGAGAAAGAAACCGGAATGGTTGGGGAGGAGATGTTAAGGGGTCTGGTAGACAGGAACAAGGATCAAAGTGGAAATCCCCACAGGCGGGATGTTATTACTGTGGAAAGACAGGTCACTTTAAGAGAGAGCGTCCAGATCCGAAAAAGGAAGTAAAGGCAGTGCCGTTTATGAACCTTGATGAAAAATAGGGGTGTCAGGAGTTCCTGCCCCTGGGGACCCACCAGGAACCCTTGATAAATTTAAAGGTCGGACTTTATAAAGAGGACATCGTTTTCCTAGTCGATACGGGGGCAGTAAGGTCATCCTTAAAATTTAAGCCCAAGGGAGCGGGAACAAAAGAATTAATTGGATTATGGCGACAGTTTTGTGATGAGAGGCAAGAAGAATCAGTTTTGCGCTTATGACGAGATCTTGACACCAAATTGGGAACTGAATTAACTGCAAATAGTGCTATAGAATCTGTTGAGGTTCTTAAAAATGAATGTGCTCGAGCAAAACAATGACAGAAACAGAATGAGAAGTCACAAGTGACTGGTAAACAAACAGAACTGCGCGATTACAGTTTTAAAAATGTTTTAGTCACTTGTTGCGTTTCCACCCTGAATTACAGATAATGATTTTTATATAATATATAATTAATAATTAATATTTATAATAAATCGATTGTGTCAGCCTGAATCAATATTAATTGGCAGGATCCCTTCACACATTCTCAGTGACCTGTCATATTGATTCATGGTTAATTTAAAACATGAACTGCATTAATTCATCGTTAATTAAAGAATGGAAAGCTACACTACTGGCTGATGAGGTAACTAAAGAAGCAGCCCTGAATCCACAGGAAGCGGTGGTTTATTCCTCAATACCTATTGTCCCAGGTCCTTGGGAAGCTCCAATCCCAGAAACTAAAGATTTGTTCTTAAAGAAGTATATACTGGGCTTGTCCTCCTCTTTGTCTTTCCTCAGGAAACAGGGTTTATTGGCACAGACTCTGCCCCTCGAATTCGTTGTTCATCCGATTCGACCAGGAGATTGGGTCTTAGTAAAATCATGGACAGAGACTAAAATGCAACTGGACTGGGAAGGGCCGTATCAGGCTCTTTTGACTACCGAAACAGTGATAAGAATGGCAGAAAAAGGCTGGACTCACTACACTCGGATCAAAGGGCTAGTGGAATCTCCAGTTGAGGAAGAAGTCTGGACAGCCGAATCAACGCAAGAACCACTGAAACTCAGGCTAAAGAGACTTTGAGTAACTGATTATACAGTGGCGACTCGAGCGCGGGATTATTTCTGTAGGATTGTATATTAAGTCTTTTGGTGCTTCAGCTCGATGTTTAGAATGCTGGGGATGCTTAGGGTTATGATATAAGCTCTCTTAGTATTGGGATTTTGTCAAATATTATTTTCATATGTGTTATTGACAGTTCCTGAGTCTGATAATCCGCAGGTAATTGACGCTGATGCATGCAGCTTGGTGAATTGTGGGGATGTAGATAATCAAAGACAGTATCACAGCTCAGAGATACATCTTAAATCCTACTGGGATGGCCTTGAGGATGGTACCTGGTATAATGGTCCCGTCACAGTACACCGGGCACCCTTCCGATCAGCTCTCGATTGTCCCGATAAAGAGCATAACCCAAAATACCTAACGATAAAGAAAACCAGCTGGCACGAACCAACTCTGGTGGGGGGGGGTGGAGCACCTATGAGATACAATTAGATGAAACATTTGGGATTGAAATGAAAGCAAACGGGAAGGATTTCTCGGGCTGTTGTTTTCGAATTAGCGTAGAACAGGGAAAAGGGACAGAACTGTTGGATAATAAGATACAACCTTTTGCCCTTCCCAACAACCCAAAGGTGGTAAAAATTATAGAGATAAAGGACTTGAAACAGACCATCGAGATAGAGACTGGGTACGGGGATGCAAATGCCTGGGTTGAATGGGTAAAGTATACTGTAAAAAGTCTGAACAAAAGCAATTGCTATGGATGTGCCTCCGGTAGGCCAGTGGCCCAGGTGGTTCCCTTTCCGCTCAGGTGGAAGCGAGACAGGAAGGGCATGAAATGTATGATAGCCCTGTATCAGGATGAGACTGCATGGAATGATAGGAATTGTACCTCCCTATCTCTGATGTTCCCTCCCTTGGAGAAGAAAGATGCAAAAGTTCCCCCACAGTTGGAAATCACACGTCGTGTGTGCACAGGCGAGGTACGAGTCGGTCGAGACATTTGGGGGAGCTGAAATTATGTACAGAGATGAAGAATATTACCGAAACGGAGAAGGGAGGGAACTACTCAGCACTAAAGGTTCCCCAAGCGGATCTGTGGTGGTACTGTGGAGGAAAAATATTGAGACCCACACTACCTCCGGATTGGAAAGGGATATGCGCAATTGTACAATTGGCAATTCCATTTACCCTGGCATTTGAGAAGGAAAAGATAGTAGGGAAAAAGGGAAGGGGTAAGAGATTACTGTCAGATACTTCTTATTTTGCATGAAATTTTAGCGAGCATTCCCCCTTCCATTCCTTATCAATTTTTCCATTACCTTTACTTATGATCCTTTTCTTTTTATATATTATTGTAGACTAAGTCTAGTTACCATGTCTACCAAAGTATAAGATGAAAATACTTTTTTTCCTGATCCCATACTTAACTATCCCATAAAGCTTGTTAAGAGGAAGGGTGGCATTAAGGAAACTGGTGAAATCTATATTGATCCCATGTGTTGGAGGGTCCCATAATGGAAGATGAAGTGTTCTTCCTCCAGGTGTCAGGTGGCTAGAGTTTGGCGATGGAGGCAGCCCAGGAGGTAAATGGTGCCTGTCTGCCCCCCTCCCTCCGTCAGAAACCGCCCGCTGAGTCGATGAGAAAACCGCAGCCTCGCACCGCCATCTTTGTTTTTCTTCTTCTTTCCGTCTCCGCCTTCAGTGACGCGCGTCATCCGCGTCCCCTCCAATCAGAGCGCACCTTACTCCGTCTGACCAATGGCAGCCGGCTTAGCAGTCGATAGGGGACCCACAACACGGGATCTCACTCTCCGATTGATCCACACCGACCACAGACTTTGGGATTAGTGAAGAGGTTGGCAAGAGCATCATTGTCTCCGCCCCTTTCTATTCCCATTCATTCATGCAACAGGAGCGAACCTAATTTACTGTAATGGGCCCTCTCGGGACACAGTGGTAGTGTCCCATGTTCAGGAGGAAGGTGCTTCCATTCATTCAACAGAAGAGGACCTATTTACTACAGAGGTATTTTTGAGGCGCAGTGGTAGTGTCCCTACATCTGAGCCCTGAGGCCCAGGTTTAAATTCCCACTGCTCCAGCGATGTGTAAAACATCCTCAATCAACTCTTTTAATCATAAGTCATAGGACACCAAATTATATTCCAACAGGTTTATTTGAAATCACAAGCTCTTGGAGCGTAGCCCCTTCATCAGGTGAAGTCATGAAAGAAAGTGCAGGAAACAGAATTCAGGTTAATGATGTGGGATATAGGTAAAGCAGTGTTATTTCTGCAATCATAATTGTTTATGCAAGGTAAATGAACTCACACCAGTGTATAATTGTTTCAGCCAAGAGCTGAGCTAACAAGAATGAAAACTATGTGAAGGAAATATATAATTGCTTTTGCATTAGCTAAAATGTGCATTAAAGAATGAAATGTGCCTGCAAACAATGGTAGATGTTACAGACAAATAGATAAGGTGCTGTGAGGGGAGGAGGTGTAGGTTTAGCTAGATATGCCTGTACAAAAAGTTACAAGCATCTGTTTCCTGCTTTAGCAAAAACAAAACAAGACCACCATCAAAAGGTCATAAGGCTCTGTGTAAATAAAGAATAAAAGGAAATATTACTCTGGCTAGTATGGAAACAGATGGCAGTGAAGAAGGATAACTAACAATGAGACCACAGAGGGAGGTGGTCACACGGCGTTGTGAGGCCAGAGATAAACATTTTGTCACGGACAAGGCCGGATGAGTTCAGAGATAAACAGCCGGGTTTAGATTAGAAACAGATGTAAACAGGGGAGGAGCAAAGGGAGGAGGGAAGAGAAACAAATTACATAAATATTGTGTACTCGTTAAATTCAATGTGTGTGTGTGTGTGTGCGCGCTTTGTGGACAGTGGACACCACACCCCTCTTGCAAGAGCGTAATAAACGATACTACTGATTCAGATCTTGTCTTGGACTGAAATTATTGAAGTGAGGGAGCTTCATTTCTCACAATGATGAACTATGGATGGTAATGAAAGACAGAGCATCTCAACGGTCAATTGCACACTTCCACTCCTATTTCTGATCTTCTCAATATATGGCAAGTTGTGTGTTTTCCAAACAATAATCTTATTTCCATGGTTTAAAAATGAATATTAAAGGATGGTCTGTTTGTTCTTTCTCGCTTAGGCACATTATAGCCCACAATAATTTACTGTATATAGCACTGTAAATATCATAAATCCTCTCATGAGATATCACAGGAGCAGTTCATAAGTGAAATTTGACACTGGGTCACTCAAGTAGAGATTAGAACAGAGAAAGCATCCTGCAGATATTGGGAATCTAACTAAAAGTCATCAATCTGAAGTGTTAACAGGTTTTCACTTTCCAATGATGCTGCTTGACCTGCAGAGTATTCTTAGCATTTTACTTTTTATTCCAGGATGACATGGGAACTTTTTATATTCATTCATGGGCCGATATATTTTGACCTTCCGAGTTGTCCTTGAGAAGGTAGTGGTGAGTTGTCTTCTTGAACCTCTGCAGTCCATGTGCTGTAAGTTGGCCCAGAATGGGGTGGCAGAATGGCTCAGTGGTTAGCACTGCTGCCTCACAGTGCTAGGGGCACCAATTCCATTCCTGCCTCAGGCCACTGTCTGTGTAGAGTTTGCACATTCTCCCCATGTCTGCATGGGTTTCCTCTGGGTGCCCTGGTTTCCTCCCACAATCCAAAAAATGTGCAGGCCAGGTGAATTGGCCATAGTGTTAGGTGCAGTAATCAGAGGTAAATATAGGGTCAGGGAATGGGTCTGGGTGGGTTACTCTTTGGAGGGTCGGTGTGGACTTGTAGGGCCAAATGGCCTATTTCCATACTGTAGGGAATCTGATCAATGCCATTAGGAAGGGAATTCCAGGATTTTGACCCAGCGCCAGTGAAGGAACTGCGATAAATTTCCAAATCAAGATGATGAGTGACTTGGAGAGAAACTTGCAGGTGATGGTATTCCCATGTATCTGTTGCCCTTGTCCTTCTAGCTGGAAGTGCTTGTGGGCTGGAAAGTACTATCTAACAATGCTTAGTGAATTTCTGCAGTGCATCTTATATATAGGACACACTGTTGTTACTGAGCAACAGTTGTGGAGGGAGTGGATGTCTGTGAACGTGGTGCCAGTCGAGCCGGCTGTTTTGACCTGGATGGTGTCAAGTTTCTCTTCAGTGTTGTTGGAGATGCTCCTAACCAAGCAAGTGGGGATTATTCCATCACATTCCTGGCGTGTACCTTGTAGTTGGAGGACAGGCTTTGGGGTTTGAGGTGGTGAGCTACATGATTCATAGACACTGGTCTGCTCTTTTGCCGCAGTGTATCAGTTCAGTTTCTAGTCAATGGTAAACCCCAAGATGTTCAAAAGTGTGTGACCAAAAACTTGGTCAAAATGCAGGATTATTGTAACACAACAGGCAAGTAAATTTGGAGAACCTACGGTGGGATAATGGTGGTGATGTTGGTGGTGGTAGTGATGGGGTGGGGCTTGAATCCATAGATTGAGGAGAGTAGGAATTCAGAAATGAGTTGTGAGGCAGATTGAGCTCACAGAGTTTGGGAGGATGACCATATTTAAACCAAGTATGAACTTTGTAATGGAGGCTTGCCAGATCAGGAGCCAAAGTAGATCAGCAGGCATGGGGGTGAGGAGTGGAGGGTACTTAGAGTCTTAGAACTATATAGCTGATCCAACTGATCCATGTCAACCAGCTATTCTAAAATAATCTAGTCCCATTTGCCAGCATTTGGCCCATGTCCCTCCAAATCCTTCCTATTCATGTTGTAACAGCTTCCACTACATCGAGGGAAGTTATTTTGATTGAACAGGGAAATAAGAAAGGGATGATCACCTGACAGGGATTGTAATAGACCCCCTAAGTGTCAGCAAGAAATCGAGAAACAAATTTGTCAGGAGGTTTCAGTTTTCTGTGAGAATAATAGGATGGTTACGGTAGAGAATTTTAACTTTCCAAACATAGATTGGGACTGCCATACTGCTCAGGGTTTAGAAGGAGAGGAATCTTTTCTGATTTGGTACGTGGATATTGCTACTAGAGAAGGCGCAAAACTTGACCTACTTTTGGGAAATAAGTCAGGGCAGGTGACTGAGGTGCCAGTGGGGAAGCAGTGTGGGGCCAGCGACGATAATTCTATTGGTTTTAAAATAGTGATGGAAAAGGTTAGACCGGATCTAAAAACTGAAGTTCTAAATTGGAGGAAGGCTAATTTTGATGGTATCAGGCAAGAACTTTCAAAAGCTAATTGGGGGCAGATATTCGCAGGTAAAGGAATAGTTGGAAAATAGGAAGCCTTCAAAAGTTAGATCGTGAGAGTCCAGAGCCAGTATATTCCTGTCAAGGTAAAAGAAAACGCTGGGCAGGTGTAGGGCATACTGGAGGAGTACAGAAATTAACGTTTTGGTTAACGAATAAAAGGAAGCACATGACAAGTATAGACAGGAGAAATGAAATTAATCCTTAGAGTATACTTAAGGAGGAGTATACTTAAGAGGGAAATCAGGAGGACGAAAAGAGGACATGAGATAGCTTTGGCAAATAGGGTTTTGGAGAATCCAAAGGGTTTTTTATATAAATACATTAAGGACAAAAGGATAACTAGGGAGAGAATAGGGCCCGAAAAATGTGTTGCTGGAAAAGCGCAGCAGGTCAGGCAACATCCAAGGAGTAGGAGAATCGACGTTTCGAGCATAAGCCCTTTTTATGCCCGAAACGTCGATTCTCCTGCTCCTTGGATGCTGCCTGACCTGCTGCGCTTTTCCAGCAACA
>NC_057753.1:10326207-10342984 GCF_004010195.1 Chiloscyllium plagiosum
GTTTTTACAAATACATTAAGGACAAAAGAGTAACTAGGGAGAGAATAGGGCCCCTCAAAGATCTGCAAGGCTAAGTGTGGAGCTGCAGGAGGTGGAGGAGAAATTAAACAAGTATTTTGCATCAGTGTTTACTGTGGAGAAGGACATGGAAGATATAGAATGTTGGTAAGTCCAGAACTAGACAGCATTGGTTCAGGGTGAGAGGGGAAAGTTGAAAAGAGACCTAAGGGGCAACGTTTTTCATGCAGAGGGTGGTGTGTGTAAGAAATGAGCTGCCAGAGGAAGTGGTGGAGGCTGGTACAATTGCAGCATATAAAAGGTACCTGGATGAATAGGAAGGGTTTAGCAGGATATGTGCCAAATGTGACTAGATTAGGTTAGGATATCTGGTTGGCATGGAGAGTTGGACCAAGTCTATTTCCATGCTGAACATTTCTATGACTCTATGTCCACACCAACCCTCCGAAGGAGTAATCCACCCACACCCTTTCCCTAACTCTATTTCTCCACATTTACCCCAACTAATGCACCTAACCTGCACACTGTGGGGTAATTTAATCAGTTCACCCTAACCTGCGTATCTTTGGATTATGGGAGGAAACCCACGCAGACATGGGACAACGTGCAAACTTCACACAGACATTCGCCTGAGGATGGAATCAAACCTGTGTCTCTGGCACTGTGTGGTAGCAGTGCTAACCACCAAACCACCGTGCCACCCCTGTATGCTGAAAGAGGTGTGCGGTGGAAACTTAATTGACTGTACTGCACGGTGTTGAGTAAGGTTAAATCTCATGGGGTCTGGGGAGAGCTGACCAACTGGGTAGAAAATTTAGGAATGCATTGCTGCCCCTAGTCTTGAAATCTCTCAGCCAAGGGAAAAGACCCCTGCCATTCACCTTGTTGATACCCCCATACTTTATCAATCTATCTGGTGAAGAGTCATCTGGACTCAAAACGTTAGCTTGCTCTCTGCATGGATGCTGCTGACCCACTGTGATCTCCAGCATTTGTTGTTTTCGGGACAGATTCCAGCATCTACAACAACACACTCCTAAATGTTCACTGCTCAGGGGTTAGCACTACTGCCTCACAGCACCAGGAACCTGGGCTCAATTCCACCCTCCAGGCGACTGTCTGTGTTAAGTTTGCACATTCTCCCCGTGACTATGTGGGTTTCCTCCCACAGTCCAAAGATGTGCAGGTTAGGGTGAATTGGCCATGCTAAATTGCACCATAATGTTCAGGGATGTGTAGGTTAGGTGCATTAGTCAGGTAAAAATAGATTAATAGGGGTAGGGGAATGATCTGAGTGTGTCACTCTTTGAAGGGTCGGTGTGGATGGGCTGAATGGCCGTTTCCACACTTTAGGGACTCTGTATGGCATCCCCCCAGCTCTTTGCATTTCCCATAGAGGCGGCGGGGAGGGGAGGAATAAAGTGTTTTACACGGGAGGAAGGTTGAGTGAGTGAGAAGCTAAATTGCTTCGCTTGAGCTCAAGCTGAGTGACTTGGTGGGGAGACTGGAAAAGGATGGTACGGTGGCTCAGAGGTTGGCACTGCAGCCTTAGTGCCAGGGACCCGGGTTGATTCCAGCCTCGGGGCGACTGTCTGTGTGGATATTGTACATTCTCCCCAGTGGTACCTGGGTAGGTTTCCTCCGGCACACCGATGTGTGGGTTAGATGCATTGGGGTAGGGGACTGTGTTTGGGTGGGTCATCCTTCGGAGGGTCGGTGTGATTTCGATACACTGTAGGGATTCTATGAAAAGAACGGATTGTTGCAAATTCCGCTGACATCTGGTCTGAAGCAGGGCAGCGCAGGCGCAGTGCGAGTGCCCGCCGTCGGCCAAGTCCGCCCCTGATTGTGATGTCACAATGGGGAAATGGCCCTGTCGGTTTGCGAGAAACTGGGCAATGGGGGGGCGGGTGAAATGTGGTCACTTGTAACAACTGGAGTGGATCCAGGGAGGGAGCAGACTCTGCAAACTCAGGTATGTGTCTTAGTTACCCGGGTGAGGGGGAACGGAAGCACTGAGATTGGGAAGGGGGAGGGGTTTTCCGTTTGTATTTTTAAAATGCACCGATTCCCTCAAATAAATTGCAGTTTCAAACCGGCTGCAACGCTTTTGCATCCTCATTCTTCCTCCGCCTTGGCTCTAGGACACTCGGCTTCCTTCCTCCCCCCGGCCCGAGGTGAGGCGGGAATTGAACCCGGGTCTCTGGCGCTGTGAGGCAGCAATGCTAACCACTGTGCCACCGTGCCGCCCATTTTGCTCCCCCCATTCCCTGGGACGTAAACCATTTCATGTCTGGTTGCTTCTCAAGAAGCTGTATTGGACATTCATCCTGAATTGGCAAGCTTTGCTTTCTTCCCAAAATCAGACCTGCTTAGTCTCATAAATATCCCAATGTTGTGAAAGGTGTTAGCTTTCAAATATGGTTATCCAAAATTTAAAGATGTTTTGACATTTTTACTTTCTCTGCTTCTATAAGATCCTGAATCAGCACCTTCAGGAGAATTAGTTAGAGCGGAGTGAGAACAGAGGGAGAGAGAGTTTTGTGGAATAACAAAAAAAGTGTTCCGCAGAATGTAGAGTTGGTTGTTCTGAATTTCCACCCTGGACTGACAGTGATAACTTTTGTAATCTCTTTTTACAGTATTTGAAGGTCTGAAGACAGAGTTTCAAAATGAACAGATTATGCCTGAAAAGTTGACTCTCCTGCTCCTCGAATGCTGCCTGACTTGCTGTGTTTCTCCAGCACCGCACTTTCCAGCGTCTGCTGACCTCACTTTCACGTCAATGTCTGACAGTCACTCAATCCATTGGGACCGCAACAATTTTCAACTGATTCTGTGAGAAGGAGCAAAGCTTTTTGGTTCCTGTTTCAGTACGTTTTCAGTATCAGTGGGACTGGATAAGAGACCCTCCTGTCGCAGAGCACTGAGTGTGGAGCCTGAAACAGTTATACGACCTGGAAAGAGGAACTGACCGCAGGGAGGGCCTGTACACACATTTGTGTGCGGCTGAAGCTTCAGCCATGGAGAACCCTGAGGAATCCCGTCCTGTGGAGAAACCGTGGAAATGTGGCGACTGTGGGAAAGGCTTCCGTGTCCCATCTGCCCTGGAGACCCATCGACGCAGTCACACCGGGGAGAGGCCATTTTCCTGTTCCGAGTGCGGGAAGGGATTTGTTCAGGCCTCCCACCTGCTGGCCCACCAGCGGGTGCACACTGGTGACTGGAGGTCCACCTGCCCTGTGTGCGGAAAGGGCTTTACCCAGGCCTCCCACCTGCTGGCCCACCAGCGAGTCCACACTGGGGAGAAGCCATTCACCTGCTCCGTGTGCGGCAAGGGCTTCGCCCATTCCTCCCATCTTGTGGCCCATCGGCGGGTCCACACAGGGGAGAGGCCATTCTCCTGCTCAGTGTGCGGGAAGGGCTTCAGCCAGGCCTCCCACCTCCAGACACACCGGCGGGTCCACACGGGAGAGAGGCCGTTCTCCTGCCCTGAGTGTGGGAGGGGCTTTGCTCTCTCCTCCCACCTGCTGATCCACCGACGGCTCCACACGGGAGAGAGGCCGTTCGCCTGCCCCGACTGCGGGAAGGCCTTCTGTGATCCATCAGCCCTGCGCACCCACCGGCGTGTCCACACGAGGGAGAGGCCGTTCTCCTGCCCCGACTGCGGGAAGGCCTTCAGCCAGTCGTCCACCCTGCTAATCCATCGGCGGGTCCACACCCGGGAGATGCCCTACAGCTGCCCCGAGTGCGGGAAGCGGTTCACCCAGGCCTCCAACCTGGTAGCTCATTGGCGGGTCCATACCGGGGAGAGGCCCTTCAGCTGCCCTGAGTGTGGGAAGGCCTTCAGTGATTCCTCCGCCCTGCTGAGGCACCAGCGGGTCCACACCGGGGAGAGACCCTTCAGCTGTCCTGAGTGTGGCAAGGGCTTCACCCGCTCCTACCACCTGGTGGCCCACCAGCGGGGGCACATCGGCGTGAGGCAGTTCATCTGCTCCAAGTGTGGGAAGGACTTTGTCGACTCATCCGACCTGCTTAGGCACCGGCGAGTGCACACCAGGGAGAGGCCATTTGCCTGCCCAGAGTGTGGACGGAGGTTCACGTTGTCCTGCAACTTGCGGAGACACCAGCGGGGGCACCAGAGCTCCCAACAATTGGATTCCACTGGCGAAGCTGCTGTGGGTCACCCCCAGGACTGAACCCCTGCCTACTCTATCAGTGGGTGCAGTGGGAGAGTTGCTGGGCTTTTTTTTTTGTTTTCTCCTGGACTGTCCTGTCTTTCCCTCCCACCCCCAACTTTGCTTCCAGTAGCTGCTGCTGCTTGTTGAGACCAGGAGCTACTCACTTTCGTTTCTTCTGTCCAATGAAAGAATTGCTGGATCTTTCTGGGAATGAGTTGCACTCTGTAAGAAATAGCTGAGTATTTCATTCAGCAAGTGACTTTGAAATTAGGTTATGTGCCTAGGAGCATCTCATCATTCCAAGGATTCCATGAAAGGTTGGCAATCATTGTTGGAAATTGTTTGGTTGAATTGGTAATTTTTTTTCAATTTAACCCTTTTGCCCTAGTAAAGTTGCAGTATTTATAATTGTTGGTTTTTGTTTAAATTATAATTTCGGTGTGCAAGATCTGTTCTTCTTCAAGTTTGGTTAGGAACAGTTGAGAAATTCTGAGCTACGTTGCATATTTTAATTTCACTGTGTTATGAATCCGGTGATAGTGACACTCAATTGTATTTTATTGCTTCCCCTTGGTTGTAATGCCTTCCACCCCAAGCACTCACTATGGTAGTGAGTTCCACAATCTCATCACACCGAGGTTTCTCATGAAATCCTCAGTACAGACTTGGAAGGGAAAATATTGACATGCGTAGAATATAGGGTGCTAACTGAAAATGCCAGGAAGATGATCGACAAAGTAAAACCGTGACAATGTAGGGACAAATAAGGAACTTTGACAACAATGAGGAGGTCACAAGTCAGTGTTCAAGAGAACGGTCATGACAAAAAAATGTACTCAGTAGACATTGAATATTGTAATTAGGCAAGTGTCTAGGTGCAGTTGGTTGAATGTGGTAAGACAAATTAAATAATCAGAACCACTAATTGATTACTGACATCATAATTACATAAAACAAGAGCATACTGTGGATCGGTATATGTAAACTGCTCTTAAAATAACACAACAGTATATCAAACTGATTGTATTTTATTAATTGGGGAGTTTGTTGCCATCTTGTGGAAATGGCCCTGCAGGCTTGAATAAAAGCAGTGTAAGAAAAGTGTTCACATGTCATCTGGTCAGTTACAGGCTCCAGTTTGAATCCCTACAGCATGCAAGCAGGCCATTCAGCCCATCACGTTGACAATGACTATGCCACCCAGACCTACTCTGCTACCCTATAGCTGTAATTCTGCATTTCTCATGGCCAATCTATCCTCACATCTTTTGGATTGTGCAAGGAAGCCGGAGCATCCAGAGGAAACTCACACAGACAGAGGTGGAGAATGTGCAAACACCGCACAGACAGTCTGCCCGAGGGTGGAATTGAACCCAGGACCCTGATGCTATGAGCTAGCAGTGCTAACCACTGTGACACCACCCCATGCTGCTTTCTAAAGAAGTGAATTTCAAAGACTTGGGAACCCTGAAGAGAAAAACAAAACTTTCCTATCTTAAATGAGAAGCCATCTATGTTAACTGTGTCCACTCATTTCTAATCTCTGGCTGGAAATGAGTGGACATTACATTCGCATTAAGTCCTCTCCGCATGTTATACTTCCTCAGATCATCTGATTCTTCTAAGCTCAAACTGATACAAGCCCAGCCCAACATCCCCTTGTCTCCGATTATAAGTTGAGTAAATCAGCGACACTTGACCTTACCAGCATGACACAGGATGCCCTCAATCTAAGTTGATCTTTACCCTCTAACCTCTTGACCCCAGGCCACCGCATGGTCAGCTGCAACTCAGCCCTGAACGAGAGCAGAGGAACTGACCAGACAGCAGTGAGGTGGACACTGCATCCCCAGAGAAACCGATTCAAATGAGAAAGTTTTCAGCTCACATTCAGATTGTTGCAGGGACAATGTCATTTAAATGTCTTTGCGATCCCAATACAGTTCTGGTTCTGTTGTGCATTGTGTGTATTTTATCTACCTATGTTTCACTACATGATTTTCTGTTCGTCATTCCATTAGGAGGTGTGAATTCAGTACCAGATACATCAGAAAATTCATGTCTGGTTGCAATATCATTTTAAAACATTGGAATGTGGCAACCATGTAGAAATATAACAAGAGCAACAAATTGAGCAGGTAACAGGTAATGAGCAGGATGGTAATTTGGACCAGAATGCTGAGTCAGCCTGACCCATGGCTGAGAGAGTTCACCCAGATGTTGCAGTTACACCAGTGCAGTTTACTCTTGTGGCTTCCCCAAAAACTTGCCCCTGGTGTAAGATCACTCAATGACCTGAAAAGCAAACTGTTTTTATCTCCATAGCCTGCTGCCAGACTTGCTGAGCAATTCCAGCCCTTCTGCTTTACCCTTTTATGGAATTTGAGCTTCCCTAAGTCAGTGTAATGAAGAACTGTGGCTGCTGGAGATCTGAAACACACAAAGGTAGAAATTGCTGGAGAAACACAATAGGACTGGCAACACGTGGGGAGAGAAACGGGGTCAGCATTTTGAGTGCTGTGACCCTTCACAACTGTTCTGTACTCAGGACAGGATATTGACTCTGTTTCTTTCTCTTGCTCTCTCCACCGGTGTTGCCAGACTGGCTGACTTTCTCCAGCAATTTCTGTTTTTTGACTCTTTCACAAGGTTGATGTTTGTTACCCATCCCTAATTGCAAGGTGTCTTGCTTGTGCCAGTCAACCACATTGCGCTGGGTCTGGAGTCACATGTAAGCCAGACCAGGTAAGGATGGCAGTTTCTTTCCCTAAGGAACATTGGTGAACCATGTGGGCTTTTATGACAATTGACATCAGTGCCATTGACACCATACTGAGACTAACTTTGTGTTACACATTTACTAATTGAATTATGAAAATTTCATTACTTGTTGTAGTGGGATTTGAACTCGCGTGGATTACTCATCCTGTGACACGACTGCACTGTTGTTTCCCGTCCTTTGCTATTTTATTTTTACATCTTTGTCCTCTGATGGTAAATGGCTTCCCTAAACCTGCCCCTTTGACCAAGTCTTTAGTCACCTGCCTAATCTGTGCTCCGGTCTTGTGATTTTTAAAGGAATTCTGATTATGTTCACGTGAAGCACTTTGAGATAGTGAACTGTACCACAGGTGATATTTGAATGGAGGTTGTATCACTATCTTAACATCTGGATCTAGGGAATCATAATCTAAAAGTATGGGACTGCACATTTAAGACAGAAATGAGGATGATTTCTTTTCTCTCTCTGAGGGTTGTGTGTTTTCAAAAGGCAGTGGATTCAGAATCTTTAAGGCAGAGTCGTTGGTTTTTGCGAACCAAGCAGCTGAAAGGTTGTTGGGGATGTGTAGGAATGTAGAGCTGAGGTTCAAATCAGATCAGCATGACCTTATTGAGTGGTGGGGTAGGCTCGAAGGGCCGAGTGGCCTTCTCCTGTCGCTTGTCTGTCTGTATCAGGCAGTCTGTGTCTCCCCTCTTAGAGCTATGAACTGGGTCGTTCATATCCAATATTGCCCCTTGAATACCAGATGGTCTCCTATTGGGAGCAGGCACATTGTAACAATTGCTTCTTACTCAGTGTTGCTGAGAATCTTCTAAATTAAAAGAAACAGTTTCTGTTATTATTGCATCAATGGAAGTGTTGGTTTGGATAAAATATAGTTAAGTTAGCAGTTGCCATGTTTCCCAGACTTCCATGTTTAAAACCCTTGAATCTGTTTTCTGCCCCTGAAACAGTTCTTACCAAGGTCATGCTTGACATCCTTTAATGGTGGGGAGAAAGTGAGGTCTGCAGATGCTGGAGATCAGAGCTGGAAATGTGTTGCTGGAAGAGCGCAGCAGGTCAGGCAGCATCCAGGGAACAGGAGAATCGACGTTTCGGGCATAAGCCCTTCTTCAGGAATCCTTTAGTGGTGACAGGGTGAACATTCTCTTAATCGACATGCGGCCAGCCTTGATCATGGTTAATGACAATACCGACCCTCTCCAACATCACTCTACCCTCTGGGAGTGTCTGCTTTTAGCTGCTTCCATTCTTATTTTGCCAACCGTAGCTGCTGGCATCTATACTGATGATATCCAGCTGTGTCTGAACACCACTTCTCTCCCGACTCCTCTGTCATTCATAATTTACCAATAACTTCCAGCATTGGATGACCAAAACATTCCCCCAGTGAAATATTGTGAAGAGTGAAGCCATTGTTTCAGTCCCCAAGTTTGACCTGACGTGTAACAGTCTGAGCTGAAACTACTCGTTGACCACCTTCCTGTGACATTTAAAACTAGGATTGATAGATTCGTGTTCGTTCGGGGGATCAACGGTTACAGGGAAAGAGCAGGAAAGTGGATGTGGGGAATGTCAGATCAGCCACGATCCTACTGAATGGAGGAGCAGGCCCAATGGCCTTCTCCTGTTCCTATTTCTTATGGTTCCCGTGACCTTACCTCTGATCCAAGGCCCTGGCTTGAGTATGTGCCATTACTGAGAGTGCTGGTTTTCCCTTGTGCAATACCAACAGTGCAGCAGCTGCTGAAATCTCTTGCTCCTTTGTTAGCTCTATGTGTGATTTTTACCTTTGAAAATCTGTCAGTCATAACCAGCATCTCCATACTGCGCATGCTCCTCGGTGTCAGCAACCACTACGCATGCTCGCGGGTGTCAGTAAAACACTGCGCATGGCCCTATTACAAACGACAGCGTCCCAAGACCTTGTTTTGATGGACCAATGGGACGCACTGGAGGACCGGATGGAGATTGGTCCTCCTGCCAATCGCAGCAAACCCATAGTCTGGATGCGGAAGTTGGACCATGAGCTTTTGAAGATGGCGTTGCCCCTCTCTCTGTCTAAATTCAGGTTGAGCTTCACCCCAGACTGCAATTATCTTCCTCTCTCCAACATCTGTGAGTACAGCACTCTCTTTTCTCAACCCCTTTTCCATTCCGGGGTTCGCTGTTGACTTGCAGGAACGGAAGGGAAACGGAGTGAATCCAGGGAGGGGTCGGACTCATGAAAGTTAGTCCAGGCCTGTGTCTCAATTGAAAAGCACAGGAGAATTGACATTTCGGGCAGGAGACTTTCAACAGGAATGATGTGTGGATGTACAAAAGGGCCTCAGCATCCTTCTACACCAGTCAGTGCCAGTTGTCAGACAGGTGCAACAAACAGTGAGCAAGGCAAGTGGTATATTAGCAAGAGGAATTGAGTTGAGAAGTGGGGATGTCTTCCTGAAATTAGGGGGTCATTGAATATATTGAAGGCTGAGTTAATCTGATTTTTGAACAACAAAGAAGTGGATGGTTATGGGGGAAGGCATGAAAATGGTTTTAAGACCAATACAGATCAGTTACAAAAACAGACCCTTCAGTCCAACTAGTCCATGCTGATTATGTTCTCAAAATAAACTAGCCCCACCCTGTTTAGCCCATATCCCTCTGAACCTTTCTTGTTGGAGTCAGATGTACAGCACAGAAACAGACCCTTTGGTCCAACTTGTCCATGCCGACCAGCACAGACCTTGGAGTGCAGGTTCATAGTTCCTTGAAAGTAGAATCTCAGGTAGGCAGGATATTGAAGGAGGTGTTTGGTATGCTTTCCTTTATTAGTCAGAGCATTGAGTACAGGAGTTGGGAGGTCATGTTGTGGCTGTACAGGACATTGGTTCAGCCACTTTTGGAATGCTGTGTTCTGTTCTGGTCTCTCTAGTGGTGGAAGGATGTTATGAAGCTTTGAAAGGGGTCGGAAAATATTTAGAAGTTGTTGCCAGGTTTGGAGGGTTTGAGCTGCAGGAAGGGGCTGAATAGGCCAGGGATATTTTCCCTGGAGCATCGGAGGCTGAGGGCTAACCTTATAAATGTTTGTAAGGGGCATTGATAGGGTGAATATCCTAGGTCTTTCCCCAGGTCGGGGAGTCCAGAACTAAAGGGGCAGGAGGTTTATGGTGAGTGGGGTAAGGGGACCTGAGGGGCAACACTTTCACGCAGAGGGTGCTGCATGCATGGAATGAGCTGCCGGGAGAAATGGTGGAGACTGGTACAACTACAACATTTAAAAAAGCAACTGGATGGGGATATGAATAGGAAGGTTACTGGATGGACACTGGATTCATTTAAGTTATGGACTAAAGGGTTTGTTTCAGCTCTACAACTCTGACTATTTCTACATAGTCGAAACCAATTTTGCAAAACGAGGAATAAGCCATTCCCCCCTTATAGCCTGTCCTGAACTGCGGTTGAACTGCACATATTTCAGTGCAAGTTTCAGGAAGATTTCAGCAGCTCTTTTAAAAAATTGAACACAGTCAGACTTTAATGATGTTTCTGAATATATCATTTTAGCTATTCTCAATTTTAAAGGTAAGAATTTCTCATGAACACAGCCCACACCTCCCAGTGCTGCCAGTAAACTTTACAATGTTGACAAAACGATGCACTACCTGCACTCCTGAAGGATTACATTTTCTAGCGATACTAGCTGAAAATGTGTTGCTGGAAAGCACAGCAGGTCAGGCAGCATCCAAGGAACAGGAGAATCGACGTTTCAGGCATAAGCCCTTCTTCAGGAATGAGGAAAGTGTGTCCAGCAGGCTAAGATAAAAGGTAGGGAGGAGGGACTTGGGGGAGGGACGTTGGAATTGCGATAGGTGGAGGGAGGTAAAGGTGAGGGTGGTAGGCCGGAGTGGGGTGGGGGCGGAGAGATCAGGAAGAAGATTGCAGGTTAGGAAGGCGGTGCTGAGTTCGATACTGGCTACTCATTCACTGCTCAATCTGATACACGACATTGGGAATTTAGTGCAGGAGGTTGAAAAAAAATGAGCCGCTTTAAAAATAAAACCTTTTGGAGCTAAATGCTTTCAATGAGAGTCTGAGCCTGGTGGTAAGTTCAGGTAATCTTTATTGTGACCCAACTTTGTTACAGCTTCAGATCCCCCAGCAAAAAGGTATAGGAAAAGTAGCTGCTTTTTAAACAGTTCAAGGTCGAAGCGCACACACTCCCCCTTCCCCCACCCCATCTCATTTTCTTTACTATTGGCCAGCACCAAGTTGACTCTTTGTAATAGTATCCTTGGTACTGCCATAACCCGTGGGGCCAGGAACAGGGGCAGTGTGGAGTCAAACAGACTGCTGTGGATCTGGAGTCACATGTAGGCCAGACCAGATAAAGGATGCAGCTGGGGTGACCGAGTGAATCCTTTCCCAAAACAGCAGTCTCCTCTCTAAAAAGGGCGTGAGTGAATCAGATGTGGGTTTTCTCCAGCCCACCGAAAATGGTTTCATCGTTAGATTCTGACCGAATTCCAATTCCGCTATCTGCTGCGATGGGATTCAAACCCAGCAGATCCCAGAACTGGGTTGATAGCCTGGTTGATAATGGCACTTGGACGTCGCTCCTTCAATCCCCCGCGATGACACGTGAACTCGCTGGTGCCTCTGCAGGAGGGAGGAGCGGGTGAAGCCTTTCCCACACTCAGGGCAGCTGAAGGGCCTTTCCCCCGTGTGGATCCGTTGGTGCCTCAGCAGGTAGGAGGAATCGCTGAAGGCCTTCCCGCACTCAGGACAGCTGAAGGGTCGCTCCCCTGTGTGGACCCGCTCATGCTTCAGCTTGTCGGAGGAATTGCTGAAGGGCCTCTCCCCAGTGTGGATCCGCCGGTGGGTCAGCAGATCGGAGGAACGGCTGAAGGCCTTCCCGCAATCGGGGCAGCTGAAGGGCCTCTCCCCCGTGTGGACCCGCTGGTGCCTCCGCAGGGCAGAGGTCTGGACAAAGCCCTTCCTGCACTTGGGACAGGAGAATGGCCTCTCCCCGGTGTGACTGCGCCGATGAATCTCCAGCTCAGACGGAGTACGGAAGCCTTTCCCACAGTTACCACACTTCCACGGTTTCTTCATGTCCGAAGCTTTAGCCACAAACACATGTACAGCCCCTCCCTGCTGTGAATTTCTCTTTCCAGGCCATATAACTGTTTCAGGCTCCACACTCAGTGTGCTGCAACAGTAGGGTCTCTCATCTAGGCCCACTCTTATTGAAGACGTACTCAAACAGGAACCAAAAAGCTTTGCTCCTTCTCACAGAATTGTAGTCAAAAATCGTTGCACTCCCGATCGATTGAATGACTGTCAGATAGTGACGTGAAATTGAGGACCGCAGACGTGGGAGAGTCAGTGTCGAAAAGTGCGGTGCTGGAAAAGCACAGCAGGTCAGACAGTATCCGAGGAGCAGGAGAGTCAATGTTTCAGATCTTCAAATATTCTAAGAAGAGATTACAGAAGTCATCACTGTCAGTGCAGGGTAGAAATTCAGAACAAGCAATTCTACTTTCTACAGAACATTCTTTTCTTTTGTTAGTCTACAAAACTGAAAGCACCATCCCACTCTCTTCCCCCCTTCTGTTCTCACTCCATTCCAACTAATTCTCCTGAAGGTGCTGATTCAGCAGGGGCAGAAAATCAAAAACGTCAAGACTGACATCTCTCTGCATATTGGTTAACTCCACCTGAAAGTTAATCTCTTTCACAACATTGGGATACTGCTGAGAGTGAGCAGGTCTGATTTTGGGAAGCAAAACAAAATGCGTCAAGTCAGGATGAATCGGGAACACAGCTTGAGGAATAACCAGACACATCAAGGCATTAACACAGACAGAGCTGAAAATGTGTTGCTGGAAAAATGCAGCAGGTCAGGCAGCATCCAAGGAACAGGAGAATCGATGTTCTTCAGGAATTAACGCAGACACTAGAGAGAAACTGAAGATAGAGACATGGCAAACGTTAGTGGAAAGCCAGAGTCATTGAGATATACTACACAGAAACAGACCCTTTGGTCCAATTCATCCATGCTGACCAGATATTGTAAATCAATTTAGTCCCATTTGCCAGCACTTAGTCCATATCCCTAGGCCAATCCACCCTAACTTGCTAAATTATGCATAGTGCCCAGGGATGAGCATGGTCAATCCACCTTAACCTGGACAAAGTTAAAAGTCACACAAACCTGGGTTATAGTCCAACAGGTTATTTGGAAGGACCATTGTTCGGAGCACTGCTCCTTCATCACGTGGTTGTGGAGAATAAGATCATAAAGCACAGAATTCAGTGTCCTGCCACTGAAATGATAGATTGAACAAACCTGGATTGTTAAGTCTCTCATCTTTTAGAATGGATTGCAGGCATCAGAACTAAATCCCAGAACTTCCTGTAAGGCACCCTCTCAAGATAACATAAGGCTTTATAACAAAAAGGTGACATCTCAGCTCAGACAATGCATTAAAGGTATGAGGTCAGAGTTTGTTTGTATCCCAATCTAGAGTCAGACTGGTTCTATTTCCAAAGCAGGAATTTATAAAATATTACCTGGATTGACTGCCTGCATGAACTGCCGAGTCTCATTCACCAGCTGAAATGACTGGATAGGGAAGGCTTGATCCCCACAGAGTAATCAATTCCCACTTTCCACCAAAATCCCAAATGTCCACACTCACTCAGTTGCTGTCTTACAAATCAAAGATTTCATTGTAACTTCTTCTGCTCCCAGGAAGGGCAAAACATCTATGAAAGCTGCTCTGAAAGTCCCGTCTTCACAACCACACTTCTGCTTTCACCGAAGACGATTAGAGTCATACAGCACGGATACAGACTCTTTGGTCAAACTCGTCTGTGCCAAACAGATATCCGAAATTAATCTAGTCCCATTAGCCAGCATGTGACTCTTCTGGTTCTAAACCATTCCCACTCGTGTAGCCAGCCAGATGCATTTTAAATATAATTGTACCAACCTCACCACTTCCTCTGGCAGCTCATTTCATACACGCACAACCCTCTGCGTGAAAACGTTGCCCCTCAGGTTCCTTTTAAATCATTCCTCTCTCACTTCAAACATATGCCCCCTAGTTCTGGACTCCCCTACCTTGGGGAAAAGACCTTGGATATTCACCCTATCAATGCCCATTATAAACCTCTAAGGCTGCCCCTCAGCCTCTGATGCTCCAGGGAAAATATCCCTGACCTACTCAGCCTTTCCCTGTAGTTCAAACCCTTCAAGTCTAGCAACATCCTCGCAAATCCTTTCCGACCCCTCTCAAAGTTTCACAAGTTCTTTCCTGAAACAGGGAGACCAGAACTGGACGCACTATTCCAAAAGAGGCCTAACCAACGTACAGCCACAACATGACCTCCCAACACCTATACTCAATGCTCTGACCAATAAAGGAAAGCATACCAAACACCTTCTTCAATGTCTACACTTTCAAGGAACTATGAACCTGCACTCCAAGGGCTCTTTGTTCTGCAACACTCCCCTTAACCATGTCAGTCCTGCCCTTATTGCTTGACCAAAATGCAAACCACACATTTCTGTAAATTAAACTCCATCTACCACTCCTCGGCCCATTGGCCCATCCGATCAATTCTAATTTATAGTGAATTATCCTTCCTCTCATTCCCTTGAAACTGAAAATCTCTATTCCACACACTTAATCCCTGCTGCTGGTCTGGTTCATGCTGATAAACAGGCCCACACTCAGGGGAGATCTAATTGAAACATACAGAATACTGGACAGAGTGGATGTTGGAAAGGTGTTTCCGTTGTAGGAGAGACTAGGACCCGGAGGCACAGTCTTTCGAGTAAGGGGAAGACCCTTTAAAATGGAGATAAGGAGAATTATTTTCAGCCAGAGTGACGAATCTATGGAATTAACTGCCACAGAAGGCTGTGGAGGTCAGGTCACTGAGGATATTTAAGACTGAGATAAATTCGAGTACAAGGGGATCGAGGATTAGGAGGAGAATGTGGTTGAGAAACCTATTAGACACGATTGAATGGTATGAGCAGACCAGATAGGCTGAATGGCCTAATATTTGCACCTATATCTGATGGTCTCTTGCTGTCCTGCACACAAGACTGCATGAATCCATGTAAGATTTTGTTAATCCGTTTTTTAGATTAGAATCAGTCTGACCATTGTGGCACAGACAGCCTCACACAGGGAAACTCACACCTTCAATACGTTATCTGGGCTGATGTGACAGCAATTGGGAATGTAACTTTTAAAAAAGGTTTTGCTATTTACATAAGAAAGAACTGAAACATTCTAAAAGATGAGAGACTTAACAAACAATCCAGGTCATTTTCAATATGTAATTTTAGTTGCATTACACTGTAAACTTTTGCTATAAATTGTGTCTTACAATCTTATTCTCCACAACCACCTGTGGAAGGAGCAGCGCTCTGAAAGCTCGTGCTTCCAAATAAACATATTGGACTATGACCTGGTGTGGTGTGATTTTTAACTTTGGACACAGCTTGAGAATTGGGAGCAGGAGTTGGCCAATTGGTCTTTCGAGCCTGCAGACCTTAACTGGATATGAATCTACCAACATCTAGGTGGATAGGCTGTGCTTCACTGGAGCACAGGAGGTTGAGAGGTGACCTTATAGAGGTTTATAAATTCATGACAGGTATACATGAGGCCGGTGTCATTTCCCTGGGTGGGTGTTTCAAGATTAGGCAGCAACTTTTGAAAGGTGAGAGGAGAAAAGTTTTAAAAAGACAGGAGGGGCACCTTTTTATTTTATACAGTGGTTCATGTGTGGAATGAATATCCAGAGATTAGATTAGATTAGATTACTTACAGTGTGGAAACAGGCCCTTCGGCCCAACAAGTCCACACCGACTCGCCGAAGCGCAACCCACCCATACTGAGGCAGCAGTGCTAACCAATGTGCCACCGTGCCGCCCACGTGGAGGAAGTGGTGGATGCAGGTACAGCTATTTTTAATAGATATTTGGATAAGTACAGGAATAGGAAAGGTTCACAGGGATATGGGCCAAACACTGGCAGGTGGGACTAGTTTAGTTTGTGAATATAGTCAACATGGACTAGTTGGACTGAAGGATCTGTTTCTGTGCTGTCTGACTCTGTAACTGTTCTGTACTGGTCTTAAAATTATTTTCTTGCTTTCCCCCATAAACATCTACTTCATTCTTGCTCAAAAATCAGATGAATTCAACCTTTAATATATTTAATGACCCGAAACATCGACTGTCATACACCTCGGATACTGTCTGGCCTGCTGTGCTTTTCCAGCACCACACTTTTCGACTCTAATCTCCAGCATGGATAGTTCTCACTTTCTCCACATCCCAACATATCACAATTTAAATAACTGTTTTTTTTCACAGCAAAGGCCAGAACTTCACAATGTGGTACTCTATTTCCCACGTGTTTTCCAATTGTGGTCTTCTCTACATTGGGAAGACCGAGCATAAACTTGGGGAACGGTTCGCCGAGCGTCGCAGGCGGGTCCACTGAGACTGATGGGACCTCACAGCCACCACTCATTTTCATTCCCCTTCCCAGTCCCTTTCTGATATGACCCTCTTTGGTCTCCTCCATTGCCACAACGGACAAAACTGCAAATTGAAGGAACGACACCTCATCTTTGGCCTGGGCGGCCTACCGCTCAGAGAACTCAACATTGAGTTCTCCAATTTCAAGTAACCTCACTTCCCATCCCCCAACTTCCTTCTCAGTCCCTCCCCCTCATTTCCACTCCTCCCTGCCACCAACCAGATCCATTCCTCCCATTG
>NC_057753.1:10343154-10346203 GCF_004010195.1 Chiloscyllium plagiosum
CCTGAAGAAGGGTTATACCCGAAATGTCAACTTCTCCACCTCCTGATGCTGCCTTGTTTGCTGTGTTCTTCCAGCTTCTTGCTGTCTATTTTGCCAATTGCGACACAGACCTGGAGCAACGTTTCCAGAGGCTGTCCCCACCCCGATTCACTCCCCTTCCTTTCAGTTGCAGCAAGTCAACACCTGGATCCCTGAATGAAAAAATAAATGGAAAACGTGAGGAGAAAAGAGAGTGTTGTACTCACAGATGTTGGACAGAGGAAGGAGATTGCAGGCTGGAGTGAAGCTCAATCTTCATTTACAAAGAGAGGAGCAGCAGAAGCTCACGGTCCAACTTCCGCATTCAGATAATGGGGCTTACTCTGATTGGTAGGAGGGCTAATCTCCTTCCGGTCCTTCAGTGCTCCCTATTGGACAATCAAAAGAAGGTCGCACGTCTTTTTTGCGATTCGGAGATGCCGGTGTTGGACTGGGGTGTACAAAGTTAAAAATCACACAACACCAGGTTATAGTCCAACAGGCTTCCGGTCCTTCAGTGCTCCCTATTGGACAATCAAAAGAAGGTCGCGCGCCTTTTTTTTGCGATTTGGAGATGCCGGTGTTGGACTGGGGTGTACAAAGTTAAAAATCACACAACACCAGGTTAGAGTCCAACAGGTTCAATTGGAAGCACACTAGCTTTCGGAGCGACGCTCCTTCATCAGTGGTTTGCTGACACCGGCGGGCGTGTGCACTGCTTTGCTGACACCGGCAAATATGCGCAGTATGTTCTTTGGGGATGCTGCTGTTATTGACAGATTTTAAGTGTCCAAACGCCAAAAGGAAAAAAAGGGCAGAGCCACAATCTCTCTCTCTCTCCCCCATCCCCGTGGTTCGACATTTTATTGCTTTTGCAATTTGTTTCGTTGCTCAACTTTTGTATATCTTTTCCCCTTGTTGAGAGAGTGTCCCAGTGAGTTGATTGTTGGAGAAGAAGCATTACACTGTACACAGCAGGGGGTGACTGTACACGTTTCCTGAGTGTGATCACAGTTTCGATTGTTCATCGGAAACAGAGAGACAAAAGGACACCAGAACTGTGGAAATGTGGGGACTGTGGGAAGAGATTTCAGTCCTTGTCGGCACTGGAGATTCATCAGCTCAGTCGTAGTGGGAAGAGGCTGTTCTTCAAAAAATTAATACAACATTATTTCCCATTGACAAAAACACATTCACACTGCCTGATTACCTTGAACTTATACAAGTGCCTTGTCATAACATCTTTAATAATAGCTTTGAACATTTCCTATATGACATATGTTAAGATAAATGGTCTGCAGCTTCCTGTTCTCGGTCTCCCTTTTTGAAGAAAGCAGTTTTCCAATCTAAAAAAAACTTTCCTGAAACTAGTGAGGTTTGGAAAATTAAAACCAATACATTAACAATTTCATTAGCTAGTTTTTCTTTAAAGGTCCAGGATGAAATCCTTCGGGTACCTGGGACTTGTCAATTCGTAGTTCCAACAGTTTACTCAGTACTACTTCCCTGGTAATTGTAATTTTCTTCAGGTCCTCCCTCCCTTTCAATTCCTGATTTACAGCTAGTTCTCGGGTGTTACTTGTATCCTCTCTAGTGAAGACAGATTCAAGCTCTTTTCAATTCATCTGCCATCTCTTTATCCTCCGTTGCTGAATCTCTAGACTCATTTTTTACATTTTTATATTTTGGCTAACTTTTTAACCTTAATTGCTGTGCTCCTGCGTGGATTATTTCTGTTGTATTGCCCGAGCTCTCAACTCTAGCATCAACCTGTCTGTTTATTCTATTGAACTGACCTTGGTTAAATGTTACAAAACACACAAGGGCAAATCTTTCCTCTCCAGAAAATCTCCGTCCTTAAAATGATAAAATACACTCTGAAATATTGTTCATTCAAACTTTACCAAGCACACCCTACAGATTTGAAATCTCACAATGGCACCCAGTTTTGTTATGATCTTTAATTTTAAAGAGAATTTTGAATATCCAGTGATTAACTGGAAGAACTGTTCATTAAGTTTTTTACATTTTTAAACAAAAAAACTCAATTAACTGGAGTAACTTAGCAGAATAACATGTCTGGCCTTAAATTGTAAATCTAGTTTTCTTTACTTCCTTGCAAGAGTTCTCACAAATCTTTACATGAATCTTGATAGTTCATTCACTTTATGAGAATCGTCCAAGGCATGCAACATCTCTCTGGGATTCACTTGACTCCTTCTCAGGATTTCAAGTATTCAAGGCAATTTTATGATGGTGCCTCCATTAGTTTTTGGCTAAATGAGCTTCCAGGTTTCATTTGAAACTTCAAAGGTTTAGACTGATCAGTTTGAAGGTCGGTTGAAAACACCCCTGGTTCCTCATGGCCCTCTGTACTTTTAGTCTTACAGCATCTAGTGCCTGAGTAACTAAAATGCTGCTGAACATAAACTCCAGCAATGGAATTGTTCGAGTGTTCTCACCACCTGAAATAATAATGGGGGCAATCTCAGTCAAGAAAGCACAACAATGCCTCTTTCCCTCTGGAAGTTTTTGAAATTCCGCATGTCCATAAGGACCCTCTCCAATATTTACAGATGCATTACAGAAAGTAACGGCCTGGTATGGCTACTGCTGTGCCCAGAACCATAAGAAACCAGAGTCATAGAGATTCTGGATTAGTGGTGCTGGAAGACCACAGCAGTTCAGGCAGCATCCAAGGAGCAGCGAAATCGACGTTTCAGGCAAAAGCCCTTCATCAGGAATAAAGGCAGAGAGCCTGAAGCGTGGAGAGATAAGCTGGAACTGTACCACACCCCCCTACAACCCACCGTCCCATCCTGGCACCTTCCCCTGCCACCGCAGGAACTGTAAAACCTGCGCCCACACCTCCTCCCTCACCTCTATCCAGGGCCCTAAAGGAGCCTTCCACATCCATCAAAGTTTTACTTGCACATCCACTAATATCATTTATTGTATCTGTTGCTCCCGATGCGGTCTCCTCTACATTGGGGAGACTGGGCGCCTCCTAGCAGAGCGCTTTAGGGAACAT
>NC_057753.1:10346483-10349887 GCF_004010195.1 Chiloscyllium plagiosum
TCCCCACCCTCCTCTAGCTTATCTCTCCACGCTTCAGGCTGTCTGCCTTTATTCCTGATGAAGGGCTTTTGCCCGAAACATCGATTTCGCTGCTCCTTGGATGCTGCCTGAACTGCTGTGCTCTTCCAGCACCACTGATCCAGAATCTGGTTTCCAGCATCTGCAGTCATTGTTTTTACCAGAGTCATAGAGATGTACAACATGGAAACAGACCCTTCGGTCCAACCCGTCCATTCTGACCAGACATCCCAACCCAATCTAGTCCCACCTGCCAGCACCCGGCCCATATCCCTCCAAACCCTTTCTATTCATATACCCATCCGAATGCCTTTTAAATGTTGCAATTGTACCAGTCTCCACCACTTCCTCTGGCAGCTCATTCCATACATGTACCACCTTCTGTATGAAAAAGTTGCCCCTTAGGTCTCTTTTATGTCTTTCCCTGCTCACCCTCACCAGAACCCTCTAGTTCTGGACTCCCTGACCCCAGGGAAAAGACTTTGTCTATTTATCCTATCCATGCCCCTCATAATTTTGTAAACCTCTAAAAGGTCACCCCTCAGCCTCCGACACTCCAGGGAAAACAGCTCCAGCCTGTTCAGCCTCTCCCTATAGCTCAAATCCTCCAATCCTTGCAACATTCTTGTAAATCTTTTCTGAACCCTTTCAAGTTTCATAACATCTTTCCGATAGGAAGGAGACCAGAATTGCATGCAATATTCCAACAGTGGCCCAACCAATGTCCTGTTCTCAATACTCTGACCAATAAAGGAAAGCATACCAAACGCCTTCTTCACTATCCTATCTACCTGCGACTGCACTTTCACAGAGCTATGAACCTGCACTCCAAGGTCTCTTTGAACACTCCCTAGGACCTTACCATTAAGTATATAAGTCCTGCTAAGATTTGCTTTCCCAAAATGCAGCACCTTGCATTTATCGGAATTAAACTCCATCAGTTTTATGCACAGTCCCAACTATCATGGAAGCCAACCTACCATCCACGGTCTCCATCTACACATCTTATTTTCACGGAAAGGCTGCCAACATCATCAAAGTGCCCTCCCACCCCAGTAATGCTCTCTTACAACCTCTTTGGTCAAACAGAAGATACAGAATGTTGAACACGCACCAACAGGTTCAGAAGGAGCTTCTTCCCTGTCATTGTTAGAATGATTAATGTGCATGTGGAATGATCTGCCAGAGGAAGTGGTGGAGGATGGTATAATTACAACATTTAGCCAGCATCTGGATGGGTGTATGATTTATAAGGGGTTGGAGGGATAGGGTCCAAGTGTTGGCAAATGGACTACGAACGAGTTAGACTCAGGGGTCTGTTTCCGTGCTGGACATCTCTATACGACTCTGTCCAATGCCCACTTACCATCCTCTTCAATAACATCATAATTGGAAGTACAGTATATGACATAGCTACAACACAGTACTACAACAAATAATTACAATCGAATGTTAGAGAGCCCCAAATAGTACATTGAATGTTTAACCATTTAATAACACTCAACAGATCTCTGTCCCTCCTCGCGTTCCAGTCCCGATAAATGTCATTAGGATCAGAAAGCCTTCAGAGGGAGAGATAATCTGAATCCCTTTCCCTTGCATTCACACTCTCCGCCTCCAGTTGCCACAAGTAAACAGTGCCTTCCCTCCGTTTTTCCCTCCCAGGATGAGAAATTGGAAGGGGGAAGATATTGCTTTGCTCCCAAATGTTGCCCAGAGGAGGGGTTTTCAGTCTGAAACCGACAGGGCTACTTCCTCTTTGTGACGCCAAACACTAGGGGCGGGGACTCCTATCGGAGCCGGCCGGTGATGATCCTGAGTTCTCAACGGCTTGTCTCCTAATAAGGAACCGCGACTGCGTCACAGAAGGCATTCAGAACCGCAGAGGACCGGAAGAGTCTGGTCCTCTCGCCAATCAGAGCCCCCTTATTGTCCGAAGTTGGATCATGAGCTTCTGAAGTTGCTATTGCTCTCTCTCTGAATGTATATGGACTTCACCCTGGACTTGCAACTTCCTTCCTCTGCCCAACATCTATGAATACGGGCACTCTTCTTTCCTCATTCAATGGTTATACTGCTCAGTTTCATGAACTGACAGCAAATCAATTCACGGAGGTAGCAGGGTCTGGGAAGTTTGACTTGGTCTTGTGAGAAACACTTCAATAATTTCAGTCCGAGGCCAAAAATCTGAACTAGTAGTGCCGCTTTATTTGTACACTTGCAAGTGGGTGCAATGCCTAAAGCCAGGTAAGACAATGACAAATGCACATCAAATCCAACAAACTCTCGAAATTTATACAGTTTGAATCCCCATATTTTTTTCTTATTCCATTGTTTGCTCCCTCCATCTGCTTACGTCACTCATTTCCTTAAGACTGATCCCACAACTTCTGTTTATCCGGCCTTGTCAGTGACAAATGTCTGCTCCCATAAAGTTGTTTGACGTCATCCCACCCTTTGCTTACCATTATCTGCTCCCTCCATCTGCGATGCCCCTCACAGCATCTTATCACTAAGCCCTTTTAATTGGGGTTTGTTCCTGTGTCTCTGTACAAGTGGGAAACAGATGTTTATAAAGGCCTCTTTTCACAGCATTTTATCTAGTGCCTGTATTTCTACCATTGTTCTGTAATCACGTCTCGTGCTAAGTCCTTCCTCTATGTACTTCCCATTTTTGCTAACTCAGCTCCTTGCTGAGAAAACAATCACAGACTAATGTGAATTCATTTACTCTGTATCAGAACTTATAATTTGCAGAAATAACATCAATTCACCGATATCCCAAATTTCCCCTTTTTCTTTTGATTACCATTTGTTATCTTCTGCATTCTTGTCTCTTTTTTTTTAAAATCGTTCCCAAAATTCGCAAGCATCATTTCAGAGATTTCATCCATCTTGGTTTCACTCATCTCCTCATTATTTAGCCGATAAAGTTCCTCTGTCTGATTCCCTCTTAGGGGCATCTGTTTCATCAAGGCTGTTTTCAATCAGCTTTGGGTGAGCCCTCGTATACAGGGTATGACACAACAGCCAATGGCCACCAATACCCCGACTACTACTATCAGGGAAGTTAGGTGGGTAGGGGCGGGCTGCCTTAGAGTGGTCGGAAGGTGAGAGGGGCGGGGGCTTGCTGGGTCTGTATTGTCTGCACTTTTGTATGTAACAGTACTGTCTAATGTACAACTGTCATTGCTGTTGTCTCTTTATATCTTTGTGAAACTGGGATTTGAGGTTTGTCCTCATGTCCCTGTAAACTGTTTGAATGGTAGGGTTTGGGGCCTGGCTTTGCTGCTCCTCTCCCTTGTAAAATTGCTGTCTCTTGTATGCAGCTGTAAATCTAACTGTTTGTTGTAAACTGTTTTTGTAATTTGTTTAATAAAATAAAA
>NC_057753.1:10354444-10355656 GCF_004010195.1 Chiloscyllium plagiosum
CGTATAAGTCCCCTTTCCTCCCCAGTAAATAGTATATTCAAAATAGACATTAATTCAGCCCAGGTATACAGACTGGGCCCCAAAAATTGATCAATTTGTTCAGACAACCCCACCGGATCCACAACCAGGACCTTCATTTCCTTTTTAAATGTTCTGACCTCCCCCTGTTGAGGCAGGCACTTACAAACCCAACCTCTTTGTCCCCAATGGGTACCTCCCGAAGGGGATAAGTCGTTACGTTCTTCCCCTTTTTCTTTTGTTTTCGCCACCTTAGATTTTGATTTTGATTCTCCGGAAGCCTCCTCTACATCTACTGTAGCTTTCCGTTCTTTTGCTGAGGATTGAGGGTCAGGAACAACAACATCCCCATCCACCGCCCCTTCGTCCTCCTCTTGTGAGTCATCTGTTCCCTGTCCCTGTCTGTCTGTCCTCCTTCCCCATGTTCACCTAACCTGATTTTATGGTACGGGGGGGGGGCAAACAGTTAAGAGGATCCCAGGGACGAGGTGGGGCAGAAGGGGAATCCTTTGTCTTAACTAACAGCATTCCCAAACTGCCCTTCCAACAGGACGCATAGTCCGCCTCCTCTTGCCTAAAAGGTTGTTTTCCATTCACATACAAACCTAAATACTGACATACCCAATCCTCATCCGAACCATACTTTGGCCAGAGGACAGCCGGACGAAGGATTGGTTCTTTGGTCCATACTAAACAACAATATTTAATCATTGTCTTTTATCTTTTGCCCTTGTACAAGTATTACTTGTCCAATCCCGCAACATCCTCCCCAACGGACTTTCAGGAGGAATGTCACCAGGGACTCTTTCGTCCTTTACTCCGTGACAGCTACTCTGCCTACCTCCCATTTCCCGGGGCCCTCGCTAGTCCCTCAGCGAGTAAATACCTCTTTTCCCGGCCACCAAGGCAATACTTAAAAGTCAGGTTTCTTACCTTGATCTGTGCACAGAGTTGCCTGGCCCCTTTTGCCGTCGTATCGTCTGTCGAGCTCCTATCACTGTCTGATTCAGATGTCTCTCTTGTAGGATTCACACCAGTCACCCAAGGGAGCAGACCAAACCGGGACACGAGACCGCTCCTCAATGGGGAACGGGACGCGTCTTCCCAGTGTCCAAGGCCAGCTACTCCCCCCGGTGATGGAAGAAAATCCCGGACACGAGCCCCCAATTGTGAGAAACAAAAGCTCACTCACTT
>NC_057753.1:10355724-10373894 GCF_004010195.1 Chiloscyllium plagiosum
GCCTCCTCTTGACTAAAAGGTTGTTTTCCATTCACATACAAACCTAAATACTGACAGACCCAATCCTCGTCCAAACCATACTTTGGCCAGAAGACAGCTGAACGAAGGATTGGTTCTTTGGTCCATACTAAACAACAATATTTAATCATTGTCTTTTTATCTTTTGCCCTTGTACAAGTATTACTTGTCCAATCCCGCAACATCCTCCCAACGGACTTTCAGGAGGAATGTCACCAGGGACTCTTTCGTCCTTTACTCCGTGACAGCTACTCTGCCTACCTCCATTTCCCGGGGCCCTCGCTAGTCCCTCAGCGAGTAAATACCTCTTTTCCCGGCCACCAAGGCAATACTTAAAAGTCAGGTTTCTTACCTTGATCTGTGCACAGAGTTGCTTGGCCCCTTTTGCTGCCGTATTGTCTATCGAGCTCCTATCACTATCTGATTCAGATGTCTCTCTTGTAGGATTCACACCAGTCACCCAAGGGAGCAGACCAAACCAGGACACGAAATCACTCCTCAATGGGGAACGGGACGCGTCTTCCCAGTGTCCAAGGCCAGCCACTTCCCCTGGTGATAGAAGAAAATCCCGGACGAGCCCCCAATTGTGAGAAACAAATGCTCACTTACTTCAATAATTTCAGTCTGAGACCAAAAATCTGAACTAGTAGTGCCGCTTTATTTGTACACTTGCAAGTGGGTGCCATGTCTAATGCCAGGTAAGATAATGACAAATGCACATCAAATCCAACAAACTCTCGAAATTTATACAGTTTGAATCCCCATATTTTTTTCTTATTCCATTGTTTGCTCCCTCCATCTGCTTACGTCACTCATTTCCTTAAGACTGATCTCACCACTTCTGTTTATCCGGCCTTGTCAGTGACAAATGTCTATCTCTGCCTCCCATAAAGTTGTTTGATGTCATCCCACCCTTTGCTTACCATTATCTGCTCCCTCCATCTGCGCTGCCCCTCACAGCACGCTGTGAGGCAGCAGTGCTAACCACTGTGCCACCGTGCCGCCCACTACCATTGTTCTGTAATCACATCTCATGCTAAGTCCTCCCTCTATGTACTTCCCGTTTTTGCTAACTCAGCTCCTAGCTGAGAAAACAATCACAGACTAATGTGAATTCATTTACTCTGTATCAGAACTTATAATTTACAGAAATAACATAAATTCACCTATATCCCACAGTCTCTCTGTTGAGGACATTGACCGGCTTTACTTCCTTAACTTGGTAGATACATTTGTTTAGGCGAAAATGAGGATTGCAGATGCTGGAGATCAGAGTCAAGATTAGAGTGGTGCTGGATAAGCACAGTAGGACAGGTAACATCCCCAGGTGATGGTTAGCATTTTACAGGAATGGAAAGGGGGAGATATTGCTTTGCTCCCAGATGTTGTCCACAGAAAGGGTTTTCAGTCTGAAACTGACAGGCCTTCTACCGCATTGTGACATCCAACACAAGCGGGTGGGGATTTTCTGCAGATCCAGCCGATGATGATCCCATGTTCCAAACTGCTTGTCTACTATTGGCCAACCGCCATAGTGTCTTCCATTGTGCGACATTTGGAATCCCTGCAGGACCGGAAGGAGACTGGTCCTCCCGCCAATCAGAGCCCCCCATGTCTGAATGCGGAAATTGGACAATGAGCTTCTGAAGTTGCTTCTGCTTCTCTCTCTCTGAATGAAGATTGATCTTTACCCCAGACTGCAACTTCTTTCCTCTGTTCAGCATCTGTGAGTACGGCACTCTTTTTTTGCTCTCGCCCCCCTTTTCGATTTCCTTTCCCATTCTGGGGTTAAACCACTCAGTTTCACGAACTGAAAGGAAATGAAACCAGGGAGGGGGGCAGACTCTGGGAAGGTTGACTTAGTCTCTTTGTTGAGGACATTGATCGGCTTTGCTTCCTTAACTTGGTAAATTTATTTGTTTGGCTAATGCTGTCAATTAAAGAGATGGGGCAGACTCCCCAGGAGACGGTTAGCATTTAACAGGACGGCATATTATCACGAGCTGCTTGGCTGTACACTTGTAGAATCATAACCATACAGCATGGAAACAGACCCTTCAATCTAACCAGTTCATGCTGAACATGGTCCTAAACTAACTCGTCCCACCTGCCTGCTCCTAGCCCATTTCCTACCAATTCTTTCTTAATCACTTTCCCATCCAAATGTCTTTTAAATGTTGGAATTGTATCTGTATCCACCTTTTCCTCAGGAAGTTCATTCCATATGTGAACCATCCTCTTTGCAAAACAAAATTGCCCAATAGATTTTGTTAAGACTCATTTCACCTTAGAAATGAGTCTTGAAATACCCCATACTAGGGAAGAGACAGCTACCTGAAGGGCTTATGCCCGAAACGTCGATTCTCCTGCTTATCAAATGCTGCCTGGCCTGCTGCACCTTACCAGCACCACACCTTTCAACAGGAGACAGCTACCATCAACTGCATGTATACCTCTCATTATTTTATAAATTTCTATCAGCTATCTTTTCAATCTCCTAATCTCCAGTGAAAATGGTCCCAGCCTTTTCTTATGGCAGATTGGGTCTTCAGTTACTAGGTTTGGAAGAATGAGAGGTGACCTTATTTAAACCAATAGAATTCTTTGTCAGAGTTTCCAGAACTCGCTGACACAGATTAAAAATAAAGGCTCTCCCATTTCAGGCAGAAATGAGGAATTTATTCTCTCTTGTTAGTTTGTGGAATGGTCCCCCACAGAGAGTAATGGAGGACTGGCTCATGGAATGTATTCAAGGCTAAATTGAAGAGAACTTTGTGTGGCAGGGGTATGAAAGGTTATGGAGAAGCGGAAGAAAATGGAGTGAAGGGCACAGCAGCACAGACATGATCTTATGGAATTGCACAGCAAGCCCCAGGAGCTGAATGGCCCACTCCTGGTCCAATCGCTTACAACCTGTGTGCATGATTTGGAGATGCAAGTGTTGAACTGGGGTAAACAAAGTTAAGAATCACACAACAGGTTTAATTGGAAGCACTAGCTTTTGGAGCGCTGGTTCTTCTTCAGGTGGTTGTGGAATATACTTATCGACCTCCATTCTGACGTGCCACAGCAAGGAACCGTAATGACCTCCTCAGGAGACACACATGCTGCAACCAACAGGGTACCCTTTGTATTCCAGTACTTCCCAGGAGCTGAAAAACTACACCATGTTCTTTGCAACCTGCAACACATTATCAATGAGGATGAGAACCTTGCCAAGACGTTCCCCACACTTCCGCTTCTCACTTTTAAATGACTACCAAATCTCTAACAGATCATTGTTCGTACCAAACTGCCTAGCTTTCAGGACAACTCCATACAACCCTGTCATGGTAGACACTCCAAGACGTGTCAGAGTGTGGACATAGATATCACCATTATGCATAGGGACACCTCCCGCATGTACATGGCAGATACTCATGCAACTCAGCCAATGTTGTCTATCTCAGGTACTGTGGACAAGGATGCCCTGAGACATGATACATTGGTGAAACCGAGCAGAGGCTACACAATGGATGAATGGACACCGCACAACAATCAACAGACAAGAGTGTGCCTTCCCAGTTGGAGAATACTTCAGCGGACTGGGACATTCAACTTCAGAACTTCGGGTGACCGTTCTCTGATGCGGACTTCGGGCCAGGCGGCAACGAAAAGTGGCCGTGCAGAGGCTCATAGCCAAGTTTGGTACCCACAGGGAGGGCTTCAACTGGAACCTTGGGTTCATGTCAGGTGACCGCACATGCACACCTTCATTCATTCATAAAACTGTGGTTTTGTAGTATATTTTACTATTTTGAGATAGACTAAGTTAAAACACCCCTTTCAAATCCTTACTGCTTTTTCACAACTTCACCCTGAATCAGCTCTTGCTACAAGCAGTGCTTTGGCTTATTTCTACATCAAAGCTACCTCTGAATAACTGTCAACATAGTAACTTATTCAGAACAATATTCTCCCTGCCATCTTGTCTCCATGAAAGATGACAATATTAATCAGCCCTTACCAACCATCTCTAGGGCCATGAAGAGACAGAACATCAAACCGTTTCCCTGTCTAGATAGCCACTATCCCCTTTAAGAAATGTACTATTAAGACTGCACTTCCGTGAAATTGCTTGAATGAAATTCAAGCCAGCAAATACTCAACAAGTCTCACAACCCATCTACAGTAAGCAGTTTAATATCCTTTTATTCGTTTTTTCAGTACAGGTGCTTAGTATACAGGCCTAGTGTTTTTACAAACATTTTGCTAACTTAAAAAAAAGGACTGACACCCCTTAATTATGCAAGCAGACCACACAGACAATTTCAATTCCGTTAGTCCTTTTTTTTTAAAACCCCCACACTACCACCTAAGTGCGGTAGTGCTTATTTTATCCCCAGCACCCATGGTGCGTGTGTGCAGGTGTGAGATATTCAAATTCCACCACCAGGAAGACAGGAAAACACCCGGATGGCCAGTGACAAACACTGCCCTTTCCGTTAGTCCTTATTTGAGGACAGATAAAGATGGAGATTCTGACACTGAATTGGAAATAGAGGTTGGAATTAAACACCTCTCGTGTTTCACTCAATGTATAAGTCTAAAGATTAAAGATTAGCTCCTGATGTGTACTTCACCAACACGTGAATTCCACGATAAGAAAGGAATATGGGAAAATTGATTTAATTGCTTTAATGGCAGCTTTATCTCCCACAATCCAATGCAATCCACAAACCGCTCTATTTGCTGCGGGCAGTGCGCGTGAGAGATCGGCAAGGTGCTGCTGCGCATGAGAGATCGGAGTGGTGCCCCGCCCCTCATGGTTCTGATGGACCGGGAGACTAACCTTTGGGAAACCCTGGAGGACCGGAAGGAGATTGGCCCTGCTGCCAATCAGAGCCTCCCTATTGTCTGCGTACGGAAGTTTCTGAAGCATCTGCTGCTCCTCTCTCTGAATGAACATTGAGTTTCATCCCAGACTGCAACTTCTTTCCTCTGTCCAGCAGCACTCTCTTTTCTCACCTTCCCCTCCTCTTCCATTTCTTTTCTCATCCTGGGGTTCAACTGTTGGTTTGTAGGAGCTGGAGGGAAAGCAAGTCAATCTGGAGGAGCGGACAGACTCTGGAAAAAGGTTGGTCTAAATCTGTGTCTATTAAAGACCGCGATGACAGGCTTTGATTCCTCGATTTGACTTATTTATTTGTCAGGCAAAAAGGATGGCCTCTTGATCTGCCAGCGGGACAGACGCAAGAGGTTGGGGGCCAGATTCCCTCTAAGGGATCTTTGTGAGAGCTTGTTCATTGTGTTTAATTTATTGCCTCATGTTGGTGAAATTGTGGACAGTGTGGAGGGCTGTTGTGTACTTCTCCCGGGAACCTGTGCCTGACAACCTAAGCCGCCTCCGGAATTTTAATTTTGTCCCTTTTAAGGAAGTATCACGGCGGGCCCTGTACAGACTGTTGCTGCACACCATCCATCACTTTTCCCACTTTCACTGCCCAGACGTGCCTTAGCGTGCCCATTTGCGACCGAGCGGTGGGGATCCTCAGTGGAAGGCCCCCGAGGCAGGGTTCCTCCCCTTTTCTCTCGGGAATCCGGGGTAGAGAATGCTGTATGCAGCAGTCCCCTGCAAACGCAGATTGCAGTGGTTTACGGACTCCCAGCCCAACTGCTTGTTCTGTGGTGCTGTGGAATCTGTGGACCCTGTATATTATTGGTTGTGGGCGCTTGCACTCCCTTTTTTGATTTCCTTCTCTGGTTTTGGTTGCACTTCAGTCCCACGCTCTTGATCTCTGGGCACCCGGTACGGAGGGGTGAGGGCAGGTCTGAAGACCTCCTCATGGCTCTGCTCCTGGCTAAACTGGCCATAAACATGTTCAGGCAGTGTGCCATAGAGGGGTTGTTAGGGCTGACTGCCTGCCCCTCTTCCGTGGTTATGTTAGAGCCCGGATGTCTCTGGAGAAGGAGCACGTAGTTTCCACCAACACACTTGAGCTTTCAGGGAGAGGTGGGCACCGCAGGGAGTGGAGTGTATAGTTTACCCATCAACTCTATTTTGATTTAATCCCTGCCCTCCCCTTCATTGTTTGATCATGCAGCATTGCTGTGTGAAGCCATCCACTTTGGAAGGTCAAATTTGAATGCAGAATACAGTGTTAAAGGCAGGATTCTTGACACTGTGGAGGAACAGAGACAACTTGGGATCCATGTCCACAGATCCCTCAAAGTTGCCACCCAAGTTGATAGGGTTGATCAGAACCATATAGTGTGTTGGCTTTCATTAGCAGGGGGATTGAGTTGAAGAGCCGTGAGGTCTTGCTGCAGCTCAATGGTTAGACCACATTTGGAATATTGTGTTCAGTTCTTGTTGCCTCATTGTAGGAAAGATATGGAGGCTGAGACAAGGTGCAGAGATTTATCCGGATGCTGCCTGGACTGGAGGCATGCCTTATGAAGAAAGGTTTAAGGGAGCTAGGGCTTTTCTCATTGGAGCAAAGAAGGATGAGAGGCGACTTGATAGAGGTGTACAAGATGTTGAGAGGCATAGATAGAGTGGATAGCCTTGGCAGAAATGAGGGGACATATCTTTAAGGTAATTGGTGGAAGGTTTAGGAGAGATGTCAGAGAGTGGTGGGTGAGTAGAACGCACTGCTAGCAGTGGTAGTAGAGTCAGATATATTAGGGACATTTAAGTGACTTTTGGATAGGTACATGGAAGTTATACAATGAAGGGTATGTCGGTTAGTCTGATCAGGGCCGGCACAACATCAAGGGCCAACGAGCCTGTACAGTGCTGTTCTGTTCTATATACCAGTACAGTCAAAGGTTTTTTTGTGAGCAGTACAGTCAGATCCTAGCAAACAAGGACATGCTTAGATGAACAAGGCATCTTGGGTTACGGCTGCACAGGAGGTGCACAAAAGCAAGGTCAAATTGGAGAGCTCCACTCAGCAGTCTAATAATGGCAGGGAAGAAGCTATTCTCGAACCTGTTGGTGCTGTGTTCAAGCTTCTGTATCTTTTGCCGGATGGGAGAGGGTGTAGGAAATCATTACCGGGTGGAAGGGGACTTTGTTGGCAGCCTTTCCACAACAATGAGATGTGTGGATGGATTCCATGGATGGGAGGTTACCTTCCGTGATGGACTGTGTTGTGCACACAACCTTCTGTAGTTTCTTCCGGTCCTGGGCAGAGCAGTTGCTGTAGCAGGGTGTGATGCACCCAGATACAATGCTTTCTATGTAAATGTTGGTGAGGGTCCTTACGGACATGCCGAATTTCCTAAGCCTCCTGAGGAAGAAAAGGCATTGTTGTGCCTTCTTGACTGTTGCATGGGTAGGTTTAGATATTTAGCTGCTCCTTTCTCATTCTTACTAACTCCTTCATTTGATGCAGTCACACAGTCAGTTTCATACCTTGTGCTAATATTTTTGAAGGTCTTCTTCAGAAGGATAGTATATTATGAGGGGCAAAGATAGTGCACATAAATAATATGAAATCTTTTAACTTGATTACGTTTTAATGAACAGAAGAGCTTATTTATGATGAAATGAGTAAATTGAGTAGACATTATCCAGGGTGAGAGTGCATGGTAAAACAGAACTGAGTCTGCACAGGTTTGACAAGAAGAGGTGGTGGCTGGCAAACCTGTTAGGATTCTTTGAGCAGGTAAAGAGTAAGTTAATCAAAGGGAGAGCCAGTGGGCATAGCGATAGCTCCTTGAAAGTGGAGTCGCAGGTAGATAGGATAGTGAAGAAGGCGTTTTGTATGCTTTGCTTTATTGGTCAGAGTATTGAGTACAGGTGTTGGAAGGTCATGTTGCTGCTGTACAGGACATTGGTTAGGCCACTGTTGGAATAGAGGTTTACAAAACTATGAGGGGCATGCATAGGGTAAATAGGCAAAGTCTTTTCCCTGGGGTTGGGGAATCAGAACTAGAGGGCATAGATTTAGGGTGAGAGGGGAAAGATATAAAAGAGAGCCATGGGGCAACTTTTCACACAGAGGGTGGTACGTGAATGGAATGAGCTGCCAGAGGAAGTGGTGGAGGCTGGTACAATTGCAACATTTAAAAGGCATTTGGATGGGCATATGAGTGGGAAGGGTTTGGAAGGGTATGGGCCGGGTGCTGGCAGGTGGGACTAGATTGGGTTGGGATATCTGGTTGGACCGAAGGGTCTGTTTCCATGCTGTACATCTCTGACTCTCTGACTCTAAGTGTTATTGACAAGGCGCCGTGCAGGAGGCTGCAAAATAAGAGTCCCTGTTGTTAGGCACAGAGGATTGGCTGACTGGCAGAAGGCAGAGAGTTGGCATAAAGGTGTCTTTTTCAGGACGGGGCAGGTGGAGTTCCAGAAGGGGCCCATGCTGGGAATGCTTGGACAGGCCAGGCGAATGGCCATGCTGGGAACACAAAGCGACTTGGGAGTCCCAGCTCAGGATTCTCAGGGGGAGGATTGTACCATTCTGGTGGGAATGGGGTCTGAGAAGGATCCTACCATTCGTGGGGTGTGGGGGCTAGAAGGATTGTACAATTCGCATGGGAAGGGGACAATTATACAATTCAGACAACGAGGGTTGTACCATTCATGCTGGAACTGGGTAGGGGAGGAGTTTACCATTGAGAGAAGAGAGGATGGTATCCTTCATGATGTTTGGGAAGAAAGGATTGTGCCATTTAGTGTGCCGGGTAATGGGAGGATTCTACCAGTCACATCGGAGGGTGTGGATTTTACTATTCACAGGGTGGATTGTTTACTTTTACTTTCCAGAATTTCCAGGATACAGGACATATGCCAATTTTACCCACCAGAAATCTCCTGAAACTGGGTGAATTTAAAAAAAAATCCAGCAGGAAGATTCAGTTAAAAAGGTCTAGTTTTGGTCATAGAGTTATAGACTTAGAGTCATACTGCACAGAAACAGGTTCAGCTCATTCATGCCGATCTGATGTCCCAATCTGACCCAGTTCCAAGTTTCAAAATTTGGCCCATATCCCTCTAAATTCCAACCCTTTATCGAGATACCTTTTTAAATGTTGTCATTGTACCAGCCTGCACCACTTCCTCTGGCAGCTCATTCCATACATGTACCACCCTCTCTGTGAAAATGTTGCTGCTTAGGTCCTTTTTAACTCTTGCTCCTTCTATCCTTAAACTTCTGCCCACTAGTTTTGGACTCCCCACCCTGGGGCAAAAAAGACCTTGGTTATTTGCCTTATCCATGCCCCTCATGATTTTATAAACCTCGCCCCTCATGATTTTATAAACCTCATCCCTCAGGCTCTGACGCTCCAGGGTTAAAAAGGCCCCAGCCTCTCCCTGTAACTCAAACCTCCAGTCCCAGCAACATCCCTGTAAATCTTTTCTGCAGCCTCTCAAGTTTAACAGGGTCCTTCCAAATGAATGGCTACCAGACTTCTATGCCATGTTCTAAAAGTGGTCTCACCAATGTCCTGTACAGCCACAACATGACGTCTCATGTCCTGTACTCAATGCTGTGAGCCATGAAAGCAAGCACTTTCTTCACCACCCTGTCTACCCATGACTCTACTTTCAAGGAATTATGTGCCTGCACTCCTGGGAGTATTTGTTCAGCAAGACTCCCCAGGGCTCCACCATTCACTGTATCAGTCTGCCCTGCTTAGTCTTCTTCACATTTGTTCCATTTGCCCACACAGGCGTTTCTTGTTGACTTTGTTCTGAGCAGTGTGGTTGCTTTCTCCCTTTCACACCTTCATTAAAACCCACATGATATCTCAATCGTTCCTTCACCATCGTTAACAATCTATGCCTTTGGCTCTGGGTACTCTCACTGTGTGTTCCCCTTGCTCTTACTCTCCCCTCTGTCTATGATACAAAAATCAGCATTTTCCAGCCCCTTTCAGTTCTGAACAAGAGTGAAATCAGACTCTAGACATTAACTGTTTCTCACTCCACACATGTTTCTTGATATGAAAACTTCCTCCAGCACACACAAAGACAGAAGTGCCAACACCTATTTCTCCATGTGATGTTTCATTTGTTCATGACACATTCCTTTGCTTTGGAGAGTTCTAATGCAGCATTTAATAGGGATCCATCAAAAGCAACATCCAGTCTTGTCTGAGAGCTGAATCAACTCAACTGACTGTACAAGCTGCACAATTTTTCTATATGCTCTGTAAATGTGACATCCTCTTTCTTGTTAACCCAACAGGATGACAGAGGCTGGGAGTACCATTCTCTCTAAACACGATTTCTAATCCACTGTTATTCCAGACTTGCATCTGTAACATCAAAACCTAAATAGTTAAAGCTCTGCAGCCTGATCTCCCACAAACAACAGAATGGTTTCAGCACAGAAGGAGCCTGCTCTAATGAAACAATGTCTGTTCTTAAATTCCATGTTAAGGATTATTATTGCATTAATCTGTTATAAATGGTGTCTGTTTCTGAAAGGCACAGAGAGGCATGCTTTTGGGGGAACCCTACGGGAATTTTCCGATCACAGAATCATACAGTACAGAAAACGCCCTTTGGCCCATCAAGTGTTTATCACCAATATAGTACCACTTACACTAGATTCATACAGCTGTACAGCATGGAACCTGACCCATTGGTGTCCAAAACGATAGGGCATAGGTTTAAGGTGAGAGGGAAAGGAGGATCTAAGGGTAATCGTTTCACACAGAAGGTGATGCATGTATGGAATGAGCTGTCGGAGGGAGTGGTGGGTTCTAGTACAATTACAACATTTCAAAGGCATCTGGATAGATACAGTGGTTGAGAGAGATATGGATCAAATGATGGCAAATGGGACAAGATTAATTTCGGATATCTGGTCAGCAAGGCCAAGTTGGATGGAAAGGTCAGTTTCTGTACTCTCCAGCTCCATGGTGGGGACATAACCCGTGTCCACATTCCCCCCTCCACCCTGCCACTAGCTCCCAGGCTCTGAGCTACGCAACATCATTGGGTCATCCAGACCCTGACAATTTCCAAATAGCTCCGGGCATTTCTCACAAGCACCACTCGGATTGTCAGCCACCATCAGAAACTTTAGTTGTCCTTTCTGTCCAACCTTCAGCACTGGGCGAGCATTCTCTGTTCCCGTTGTGGGATCGTGTTCAAATAGCGACCAAAATCAGCGACGTGTGCAACCGCAAGTTGCACAAGTTTGAGATGGTGATGGATTCGCGAAATACCATCCTTACAGCAGCTTCTTTACACACTGTTCTTACAGAGATTAACACTCCGTCACTATGGTGTCCCATTGTTTTATCTATTGTACACAAACGCTGGCTGCTACTCCCGATAGGATTGAGATTGTTTGTGTGGTCTGCTTGCAGAATTAAGAGGTGACAGTCCTTTTGTCTTTTAAGTTAGCAAATGTCAGTAAAAATACTCGGCCTGTATGCCCCAAATAAGTTGGACATTGTACCTGCACTGAATAAAAGAATAAAGGATATTAAACTGCTTCCCGTGGCTGGGTTGCGAGACGTGTTTAGTATTTGCCGGCGTGAGTTTCATTCATTCCTGCAATTTCATGGAAGCGCAGTCTCGATAGTCAGTTTCTTAAAGGGGACAGTGGCTGCGAGTCGGGGAAACTGTTTGATGCTCTGTATCTGTGCAGGTCCCGAGAGATGGCTGGTAAGGACTGATTAATATAATTTTTCATGGAGACAAGATGGCAGGGGGTGGTATTGTTCTGAATATGTTACTGCGTAGAGTTAGCTTTTGATGTAGAAATAAGCCTAAACAACGCTTGTAACAAGAGCTGTTAAGGGTTGAAGGTGTGAAAAAGCAGGAATGACTTGAAAGGTGTTTTAATTCAGTCTATCTTGTAATTGTTTTAGATTAGATTACATTACAGTGTGGAAACAGGCCCTTCGGCCCAACAAGTCCACACCGACCCGCCAAAGCGTAACCCACCCATTCCCCTACATTTACCCCTAACCTAACACTACGGGCAATTTAGCATGGCCAATTCACCTGACCTGCACATCTTTGGACTGTGGGAGGAAACCGGAGCACCCGGGGGAAACCCACGCAGACACGGGGAGAACGTGCAAACTCCACACAGTCAGTCGCCTGAGGCGGGAATTGAACCCGGGTCTCTGGCGCTGGGAGGCAGAAGTACTAACCACAGTGCCACCGTGCTGCCCAGTAATAGTAAAATAGACTGCAAAACCGCGGTTTTCTGAATGAATGAAGCCGCATAATAGGAAGGAGTTATGAATGAATCAAACGGGAATGCAGTATTATTAGATATAGGGCACTTGTGAGCAGGTTAGAAAAGACTTATGAGTAAATAGAAAGCGTTTGTGGGTTAGTAAAGAGACCACTTTATAATACAACATCTCACACTATGTTATCGTCCTCACAGCCTCATGGAAAGGGAGAAATCAGAGCCAATCTTTACACAGGGTAGATTTCTTCACATGTATGCACCTCCCAACTCTACTGCATGTTTCAAATCAGTAAGTGTGTCTTAAAATAGGTGTTCAATTCACCAGGAAATGTACGCCCCCTTGAATACTAATAGAAGTCACACCCACAAAGCATTCAAACGTTCTCTGGATCGGTGCCACCTTTGTGTGTGGCTGCATCAAGCTGTGCATGGATCCCCAGTACGCAAACACCGAGTGTAACTACTTACTGAGGTTCTACCTGTCCCCGGTGTTGCAAAGGATGGGCCTGGCCTTGCAGCCGCGGAATACTGAGTAGTTGGACCGTTCCGTATCACCTGACCTTCGTGGAGAAGTTTATGAAGAAAAACACTATTGATCACAAGTCCATCAGGAAATGGTCAGCACGTAATGTCCTTGAGACCCTTCGGGAAAAGGAGAGGGCGGATCCTATTGAGCAGTTCCCTGAGCAGACTGTCAAAGCCATTTGGCAGAATGCTTCATCGCCAGAACTTTCCAACAAGCACCAAGACATGGCTTGGCTGGTGGTGAGAAGGGCTCTGCCTGTGAGATCCTTTATGCACGCCCGGACTCTCAGCCACACCGCACGCTGCCCTCGAAGCGGCTGCGGGGCGAAACCTGTTGATCTTCCTGCTGAAGGAGTTGACCCCAACTGAGTGTTGCAGACTGGCACATTCCAAGGTCCAAGACTATGTGTTGAGGGACGCGCTGAAGGTTGGGGCAGCTGCCGCCAAGGCGCGGTGGGGAAGGACCACCGTGTAACGTCTGCCTGCCTAATAAGAACAGGGGGCCCACGCAGTCTTTTGGGCTCTGCTGACGCCTCAGCTAAATATATGGACATATGATTGATAAACGTACAGACCTGTATATACAAATGATAAATTCTGATCTCTGTAAATGTTTATGTATGTATGGCATGACCAACTGTACAGACCATCAAATTATTTTATGAATAAAGTATATTTTTGAAATTAAAAAAAAAATGACTGGATTGGTGTCTGAACAGATGGGATGACTGACTGAATACCTTCCTGCAGACGGAGCAGGTGAACGGTCTCTCCCCAGTGTGGACAGGCTGGTGTCTCTGCAGGGAAGACCAATCAATAAATCCCTTCCCGCACACAGAGCAGGTGAATGGCCTCTCCCTGGTGTGGACCTGCTCAGTCACTTGAAAGAAAACTCGATTTAAATTTAAGGCCATACATGCTATTCTGCTAAGTTACTCCAATTAATTGGTAATTTTTTTGGTTTTTAAATGTGAAAACTTAGTGTATAGTTCTTCCAGTTAATCACTGGGTATTCAAATTTCTCTTCAGAACTAAAGATCATAACAAAACTGGGTGTCACTGTGGGATTTTAAATCTGTAGGGTGTGCTTAGTAAAGTTTGAATGAATAATATTTCAAAGTGAATTTTATCATGTTAAGTACCAAGACTTTCTGGAGAGGAAAGATTTGCCCACAAAATAAGTGTTGGTTCTGTAGAAAATGAGTCTGGGGACTCAAAAACAGAGAATAAAGAGATGGCAGATGAATTGAAAAGAGCTTGAATGTCTTTACTAGAGAGGATACAAGAAACACCCTGGTACTAGCTGTAAATCAGGAATTGAAAGGGAGGGAGGAACTGAAGAAAATTACAATTACCAGGGAAGTAGTACTGAGTAAACTGTTGGAACTACTGGTTGACAAGTCCCAGGTACCCGAAGGATTTCATCCTAGAATCTTACAGAAAAACTGGCTAGTGAAATAGTTAATGCATTGGTTTTAATTTTCCAAATTTTCCAAACCACATTAGTTTCAGGGAAGGTTTCTTTAGATTGGAAAATTGCTTTCTTCAAAAATGGAGACCAAGAACAGGAAACTGTTTACCTATGTCATAGGGAAAATGTTCAAAGCTATTATTAAAGATGTTATGACAGGGCACTTGTATAAGTTCAAGGTAATCAGGCAGTGTGAATGTGTTTTTGTCAATGGGAAATAATGTTTTGAAGAACGGGTTCTCCGTACTGCGACTGAGCTATTGAATCTCCAGTACCGACAGGGAATGGAATCCCTTCCCACAGTCTCCACATTTCCACGACTTCTCCGCAGTTCTAGTGTCCTTTTGGCTCTCTGTTTCCGATTAACAATTGAAACTGTAATCACACTCAGGAAGCATGTGCGAATACTGTAATGATTCTTCAGTCTGAGTAACTGGTTACAGCTCCTTCCCACAGTCAGCTCACTGGGACACTCTCAACAAGAGGAAAAAAACATACAAACGTTGAGCAACGAGACAAAATGCAAAGGCAATAAAATGTCGAACCACTGGGGAAAAAATTGTGGCTCTGCCCCTTTTATTTCCTTTTGGCATTTGGACTCTTAAAATTTGTCAGTAACACCATCCACACGTAGAGCATACTGCGCATGTTTGCCGGTGTCAGCAAAGCCGTGCGCATGCCCGCCGGTGTCAGCAAAACACTGGGCGTGCTCATCACTGTCCGTAAAAAAAAAGGGGCGCGACCTTTGCTTGATTGACCAATACAGAGTCCTGGAGGACCGGAGGGAGTCTGGTCCTCCTGCCAATCACAGCCACTCCATTGTCTGAATGCAGACGTTGGTCCATGAGCTTTTGAAGCTGCTACTCCTGTTCCTCTCTCTGAATAAAGACTGAGCTTCACCCAGACGGCAAATTCCTTCCTCTGTCTAAGATCTGTGAGTACGGCTCTCTCTTTTCCATTTTGGGATTCAATTATTGACTTGCAGCAATTGAAAGGAAAGGGAGTGAATCCGGGAGGGGACAGACTCTGGAAACGTTGGTGCAGGTCTGTGTCTCAATTGGCAAAATAAACAGGCAGGAGACTTGAAGAACACAACAAGCCAGGCAGTATCAGGAGGTGGAGAAGTCGACATTTCGGGTGTAATCCTTCTTCAGGACTGGGGCCTGGTGTAGGGGGAGATGCAGATAAAGGGGATGCAAAGGGCAGTATGGTGAAGTGTGGATAAGTGAAGGCAGGCCGAGATCTGGTTGGTGGCATGGACTAGTGGAAATGAGCGGTCCAGGGTTGGGAGGTTATTTGGGTTGGGTTGGGAGGTTATTTGAAAGTGGAGATAACAATGTTGAGTCCTCCGAGCTGTAGCTCGCCCAGGCAGAGGATGAAGTGTTTTTTTTAGATTACTTTACAGTGTGGAAACAGGCCCTTCGGCCCGCTGAAGCGCAACCCACCCATACCCCTACATTTACCCCTTACCTGACACTAGGGTCAATTTAGCCTGGCCAATTCACCTAACCTGCACATTTTTTGGACTGTGGGAGGAAACCGGAGCACCGGAAACCCACGCAGACACGGGGAGAACGTGCAAACTCCACACAGTCAGGGTCTCTGGCGCTGTGAGGCAGCAGTGCTAGCCACCGTGCCGCCCTCCAATTTGCGGTTTGGTTCGTTGTGACAATGGAGGAGGCCAAAGATGGTCTTGCCAGAAAGAGAATGGGAAGGGGAATTAAAATGGGTGGTGACTGTGAGGTCCGTTCAGCCTCTGCCGATCCAGCTGCTCTGCTCAGCGAATCGTTCCCCAAGTTTACGCTTGGTCTCCCCAATGTACAGAAGACCACAATTTGCAAACACGTGGCAAACGTGAAGCTTTAGCATTTGCTGTGGAAAAAAAAAAGCAGAAAGGAGGTGTATTATTTAAATGGTGACGTATTGGGATGTGGAGAAAGTGAGAATTGCAGATACTGGAGATCAGAGTCAAAAGGTGTGGTATTGGAAAAGCACAGCAGGTTAGGCAGCATCCAAGGAGCAGAAGAGTCAACATTTTGGGCACGGGCCCTTCTTCAGGAATGATGTGTGGATGTATAGAGGGACCTCAGCATCCTTTCTACACCAGTCAATGCCAGTTGTCAGACAGATGCAGCAAGCAATCAGCAAGGCAAGTGGTATATTAGCAAGAGAAGTTGAGATCAGAAGTGGGGATGTCTTTCTGCAGTTAGGGGGTCGTTGAATATATTCAAGACAGTGTTCATCTGGTTTTTGAACAGCAAAGCCTTATGGGGGAAGGCAAGAAAATGATTTTAAGACCAATTTGCGGTTTGGTTCGTTGTGACAATGGAGGAGGCCAAAGATGGTCATGCCAGAAAGAGTGGGAAGGGGAATTAAAATGGGTGGTGACTGTGAGGTCCGTTCAGCCTCTGCCGATCCAGCTGCTATGCTCAGCGAATCGTTCCCCAAGTTTACGCTTGGTCTCCCCTATGTACAGAAGACCACAATTTGCAAACACGTGGCAAACGTGAAGCTTTAGCCTTTGCTGTGGAAAAAAAAGCAGAAAGGAGGTGTATTATTTAAATGGTGATGTATTGGAATGCGGAGAAAGTGAGAATTGCAGATACTGGAGAGCAGAGTCAAAAAGTGTGGTATTGGAAAAGCACAGCAGGTTAGGCAGCATCCAAGGAGCAGAAGAGTCAACATTTTGGGCACGGGCCCTTCTTCAGGAATGATGTGTGAATGTACAAAGGGACCTCAGCGTCCTTTCTACACCAGTCAATGCCAGTTGTCAGTCAGGTGCAGCAAGCAATCAGCAAGGCAAGTGGTATATTGGCAAGAGGAATTGAGTTCATAAGTGGGGATGTCTTTCTGCAGTTAGGGGGTTGTTGAATATATTCAAGACAGTGTTCATCTGGTTTTTGAACAGCAAAGCCTTATGGGGAAGGCAAGAAAATGATTTTAAGACCAGTCTAGAACAGTTATAGTGTCAGACAGCACAGAAACAGACCCTTCAGTCCAACTGATCCATGCTGAATATATTCACAAATTCAACTGATCCCACCTAGTGTGTGGCCCATATCCCTCTGAACCTTTCCTATTCATGTACTTATCCAAATGTCTTTTAAACATTGTAACTGTACCTGCATTCACCACTTCCTCTGGACATTCATTCCACACACCAACTATTCTCTGTGTAAAAAAATAAAGGTGCCTCTCATGCCTTTTTAAAATCTTTCTTCCCTCTCCTTCAAATTTGCTGCATAATCTTGTTACCCCCGCCCTTGGGAAAGGATACCCGGTGGTCACCTTATCTATGTCCGTCATGATTTTATACACCTCCTGTAAGGTCACCTCTCAACCTCCTGTGCTCCAGTGAAAAAGTCCCAGTCTATCCACCGAGAAGTTGGTTAATATCCCGTTATGATTTGTTCAATGCCGGTGCAAGCTCAAAAGACCAAATGACCTACTCCTGCTCCCAATTCTCTCACTGTGTCCAGGACAACAAGAGATCATAAGACATAGGAGCAGAAATTAGGCAATTCATCCCATCAGCTGTCATAGAATCATAGACATGTACAGCATGGAAACAAACCCTTCGGTCCAACCCATCCATGCCAACCAGCTATCCCAACCCAACCTAGTCCCACCTGCCAGCACCTGGCCCATATCCCTCCAAACCCTTCCTATTCATATACCCATCCAAATGCCTCTTAAATGTTGCAATTGTACCAGCCTCCACCACATCCTCTGGCAGCTCATTCCATACATATACCACCCTCTATGTGAAAAGGTTGCCTCTTCAGTCTCTTTTATATCTTTCCCCTCTCATCCTAAATCTATGCCCTCTAGTTCTAGACCCTGACCCCAGGGAAAAGACTTCATCTCTTTATCCTATCCATACCCCTCATAATTTTGTAAACCTCTATAAGGCCACCCCTCAGCCTCTGACGCTCCAGGGAAAATAGACCCAGCCTGTTCAACCACTCCCTATAGCTTAAATCCTCCAACCCTGACAACAT
>NC_057753.1:10374394-10398521 GCF_004010195.1 Chiloscyllium plagiosum
AGAGAGTGGGTTACTTTTCAGAGAGTTGGTATGGGCTGGCTGCGCCAAAGGGCCTGTTTCTACACTGTAGGGAATCTAACCCAGTTCTTTGAAAGTTGCATCAGTTGTAGACATGGTGGTTAAGAAGTCCTTTAACACCATTGCCTTCACTGTTCACATCGTTGAGTATAGGAGTTTGGACATCCTGTTGAGGCTGTACAGGATGTTGTGGTGAGGACACTTTCTGGGTACTGAGTACGGTTCTGGTGGCCCTGTAATAGGAAGAATTCTATTAAGAGGGTTCGGTAAAGATTTACCAGGACGTTGCCAGGACTGGAGGGTTTGAGTTATAAGGAGAGCCTGGGACTTTTTTCACAGGAGGATGAGGGGTGACCTCATTGGGACTTATAAAATCACGAGGAGTGGAGGTAAGGTGAATAGCAAAGGGGGAGCTCGAAACTAGGGGCATTTGTTTTAAGGTGAGAGGAAAGAGATTTAAAAAGAACCTGAGGGGCAATGTTTTGACAGAGGGTGGTTTGTGTGTGGAATGAACCTGCTGAGGAAGTGGTAGATGCAGGGACAGTTGCAGTGTTTAAATTATGTTTGGATGGGTACATGAATAGAAAGGTTTAAGAGGGATATGGGCCAAATGCAGGCAAGTGGCATTAGTTTAGTTTGAGAATCTGGGTCGGTCTAGATTAGTTGGACCAAAGGGGGTTGACAGGATAGATGCAGATCAGATGCTCCATTGGTGGGATTCTGACTCCTCCACCCCCACAATGTGCAAGCAGGCCATTCAGCCCATCTATTCCACAATGGCCCTCCAAAGAGCATCCCACCCATACCCACCCCTTTACTCCTTATTTCCCATTGCCAATCCACCCTAACCTGCACATCCCTGGTCACTATGGGTAATACAGTACAGCCAATCCACCCTAACCTACACCCTTATCTATAAATTAGCTTCTCCAGAATGTAATTTAAATGCAGAGCTTTTCTAAGAAAAATATCAGTCTGACTCAACATTGGGACACAGAGTCTCTTAAAGGGATATTTCTGCTTATAAATAGGGCAACGTCTCTTCGAAATATAGATTCATTTAGATATGACTGCGTCACTTTACATATTAAGATAATCCTTTGAATGCCCGCATCCGTTTGAAATATAACCTTGTCCGTTTAATTCTCTTTATTTGCAGAAATAGCCCGTTAAAATATCCATGCCCTTTAAAATGCAGATTTCCCCCTTTAGATATGACAAGGTATCGTTATATGTCAGAATATCTGTTTAAATTGAGCCGTGAGCTTTCCCAATGTAGACAGGGCTCCTGGAAACGTGGCAGTGTCCCCCCTGCAGCTGCAGAGCGAGACAGGAGAGTTTGTTTTTGTGAATGAGCAGTTGTAGCGCGAGGTGGCTGTTGCATGGTGACGGTGAGGCTCCCCCGGCCCCGCCCATCCCCCCGTGCAGACGTCACGCGGGGGCGAAGGCGGTTGGGAGGAGAAGTCGCTCGAGCGGGGAAGCGGCGGGAGGGCGGCCGTTAGGAAAATGGCGCCGTGCGGCCCGGGGCAGACACCCGTCACTGGGCACCGCCGCCTTCCTGGCGCAGCTGCTGTGTCACGCCCACACCGGCCGGCTGTACAGCAGCCAGGAGCCGGTGAGCATTCTGGAGGCGGATGGGGTTAAGGGCCTGCTTGGGAACTCGTCGGCCGCCTGGGTGGTGGAGTTCTACTGGTCGTGGGGCGGCCCCTGTGTCAACTATGGGGCCACCTGGAAGGTACTGGGCCCGGGAGGTGAAAGGTGAGGCAGGTTGGGGGGGGACGGAGGGGAAGGAATGTGGGGCCTGTCCTGTCATAGTGACATTTTACACTCACTTTCCATCTGCTTTTACTGGCGCTTGTGCTTTTTACCTTCACTGTTTTTTAATCCTTTTTCCCCTTAATGTTACTTGTGCAATTGCTTACGCTGTGTGTAAGGAGATTATGCACCAGCATGTATATGTTCCTCAGATATTGAAAGGGCATGACCTATTTTGAGTGGTTAGTAAAGCATGTGGTATACTAAGCCCTGTTAACATGGGTCTAGTTTGTTATTTGTCAAAGTATACTCTATTATTTAGAGTCAGAGATGTACAGCACTGAAACAGGCCCTTTGATCCTATCCATTCATGCTGTCCAGATATCCTAAATTAATCTAGTCCTAATTGCCAGCTCTTGAATCATATTCCTCTAAACCCTTATGATTCATATACCCATCCAGATGCCTTTTAAATGCTGTAATTGTACCAGACTCCATCACTTTCTCTGGCAGATCATTCCATACATGCTCCACCCCATGCTCTGCATGGAAAAGTTGCCCCTTAAGTACCTCTTATATCTTTCCACTCTCACCCTAAACCTATGCTGTTCTGAGCTTCACCCCAGCACTGGGGAAAAGACATAACAATGTTGAAACAGACAAATGCAAAAGCAATAAAATGTCAAGCTCTATGGCATTCTCTGATTGGCATTTAGACACTTAAAAGCAGTCAATAACACCAGCATGGCTACAGAGCAATTGTGTATGCTCCTCTGTGTCAACAAGAAGGGTGTGCATGTTTGCTGGTGTCACCAAAATATGGCACACGTTCCTTGTTGGCAGAAAAGGGGTGAGACCTACTTTTGATGGACCAATAAAGAGGACTGGAGGACCTGCCAGTCAGAGCTTCCTTATTGTCTGAATGCGGAAAGTGGGCCATGAGCTTCTGAAGTCTATCTCTCTATCAAGATTGAGCTTCTCCTCCTTCCTCTGTCCAACATCCGAGAGTATGGCACTCTTTCCTCACCCCTTTTCCATTTATGTTTCATTCTGGGGTCCAATTGACTTGGAGCAACTGAAAGGAAAAAGATTGAATCCAGGAAGGGTCAGGCACGGGGAAAAGTTGGTCCAGGTCTGTGTCTCAATTGGCAAAATAGACAGGCAGGAGGCTGGAAAAACGCAGCAACCCGGCAGCATCAGGGGGTGGAGAAGTTGGTGTTTTGGGTGTAACCCTTCTTCAGGACTGTGCGTGGGTATGGGCGGGGAGGCTGCAGAACAAGGGTATGTCAGGGGCAGAGTGCTGAAGTGGGGCTAGATGGAGACAGGTGGAGGGTATGGCCTGGTTGGTCATTGGGAGGAAGGAATCTGGTTGGTGGTAGGGAGGTTATTTGAATTTGGAGAACTCTACGTTGAGTCCTCTGGGCTGTTCGGCTGCTTGGGCGGAAGATGAGATGTTTCTCCAATTTGCGGTTTGGTTCATTATGGCAATTGAGGACACCTAAGGATGGTCATGTCAGAAAGGGAGTGGGAAGAGGAATTAAAATGTGTGGTGACTGGGATGTCTGGTCAGGCTCTGCTGACCGGCTGCGATGCTCAGTGAACTGTTCCCCAGATTTATGCTCTATCTCCCCAATGTAGAGAAGACCAGTGACAAACACATGGCAAATACAGTACCACAATGTGAAGTTATGGCTTTTGCTGTGAAAAAAAGTAGAAAGGAGGTGTATTGTTTAAATGGTGATATATTGGGATGTGGAAAAAGTGAGGACTGGACATCAGAATCAAAACGTGTGGTGCTGGAAAAGCACAGCAGGTCAAACAGCATCCGAGGAGCAGGAGAGTCAACATTTCTGGCATGGGCCCTTCTTCAGGAATAGTGTGTGGATGTACAAAGGGACCTCAGCTTCCTTCTACACCAGTCACTGCCAGTTGTCAGACAGGTGCAGCTAGCAATCAGCAAGGCAAGTGGTATATTAACAAGAGGAATTGACGTCTGAAGTGCAGATGTCTTCCTGCAGTTGAATATATTCTGCAGTTGTCATTGAATATATTCAAGGCTGAGTTCATTGGGTTTTTGACCAACAAAGAAGTAGATGGTTATGGGGGAAAGGCAAGAACATGGTTTTAAGACCAGTATAGAACAGAACAGTTAGTGTCAGACAGCACAGAAACAGACCCTGCAGTCCAACTGGTACAAGTTGACTGTGTTCTCAAACTAAACCAGTCCCACCTGCCTGTGTTTGGCTCATATTCCTCTGAACCTTTCCTATTCATGTACTTATCCAAATGTCTTTTAAATGTTACTGTCCCTGCATCCACCACTTCCTCTAGATATTTATTCCACACGTGAACCACTCTCTGTATAAAAAAAGTAACCTTCAAGTCTTTTTTTAAAAATCGTTCTCCACTCATGATCAAAATTGGCTCCCTAATCTTGAAATCCCCACCCTAGGGGAAAGACACCCGCCGTTCACCTCATCTCTCCCCTCATGATTTTATAAACCTTAGTAAGGTCACCTCTCAACCTCCTATGCTCCAGTGAAAAAGTCCCAAGTTGTCCACCTAGATATCCAGTCATGATCTGTTCAGTGCTGTTCCCAATTCTCTCCTCCTGTGTCCAGGACAGCATCAGACATAGGAGCAGAAATTTGGCCATTCAGCCCACCCGGTCTGCTCATACCATTCAGTCATGACTGATCAATTTCACAACCCTATTCTTGCAGTTTCAGCAAAGTAAAGACGGAGGGAGAGAGTGTGGGCAATGGAGATTTTCAGCTTCTAGGGAATAACAGAGAAAAGAAAGTTTGCTATAAATTAGAACTGATTGGATCGGCTGATGAGCCGAGGAGTAGCAGATGGAGTTTAATTTGGAGAAATCCGAGGTTTGCGTTTTAGTCAAGCAATCCAGGCAGGACTGACACAGTTAAGGGAAGTAGGTAAAAACAATGACTGCAGATGCTGGAAGAGCACAGCAGTTCAGGCAGCATCCGAGGAGCAGTAAAATCGACGTTTTAGGCAAAAGCCCTTTATCAGGAATACAGTTAAGGGATGTGTTGCAGAACCAGAAGACCTTGGAGTGCAGGTTCATAGTTCCTTGAAATTGGAGTCTCGGGTTAACAGAATAGTGAAGGTGGCGTTTGGTATGCTTTCCTTCGTTGGTCAGAACATCGGGTATAGGAGTTGGGATGTCATATTATGACTGTCCGTTGGTTGGGCCACTTCTGGTCTCCTTGGTTTAGGAAAAAGCTTGTGAAATTTTGAAGGGGGTTGGAAAAAATTGACAAAGCTGTTGCCAGAGTTGGAGGGTTTGAACTACAGGGAGAGGCTGAATAGACCAGGGATATTTTCCCTAAAGCATCAGAGGTTGAGGGGTAATCTTATAGGCTTTAATAAGGGGTGTGGATAGGGTGAATATCCAAGGTCTTTTGCCTCGTGTAGGGGAGTCCAGTACTAGAGGGCATATGTTTGTGGTAAGAGGGGAATGATATAAAAGAGACCTGAGGGAAAACTTTATCACAGACAGGGTGGTGCATGTATGGATTGAGCTGCCAGAGGAAGTGGTGGAGGCTGGTACAATTACAACATTTTAAAACGCATCTGAATGGGGATATGAATGAGAAGGATTTAGAGGGGTATGGGCCAAATGATGGCGAATGGGACTTGATTAATTTCTGATATCTGTCCGGTCTGGCCGGGTTGGGCCAAAGGGTATGACTCTAATCTTCTTCGGTGAAAGCAGAGGTGTGGTTGTAAAGAGTGGACTTTCAGAGTAGCTTTTAAGGGTGTTTTTTTCAGGCCCTTCGGCCCAACAAGTCCACACCGACCCGCCAAAGCATAACCCACCCAGAGACCCTTCCGTCCAACTTGTCCATGCTGACCAGGATACCTAAACTAAACTAGTCCCACTTGCATGCGTTTGGCCCATATACCTCAACTTTCTAAGCATGTACCCATCCAAATGTTGTTTAAACATTGTAACTGTACCTGCATCTTCTACCACCTCAGGAGGTCCATTCCAAACACAAACCACCCTCTGTGTCAAAACAGTGTTGTGCGGGTTCAGTTGAATTCGCCAAGCTAAATTACCCATTGCGTCCAGGGGTGTGCAGGTTGGGGGGGACTGACCATGCTAAATTACCCATAGCGCCCAGGGGTGTACAGGTTAGGTGTATCATTCAGGGGTGAATGTAGATCAATAGGGGAATGGGTGTACTCTTCGGAGGGTTTGCATGGACTCGCTAATGGTAGGGCCCTGGGTCCTGATGTAGAACAGAGACATGAGGGGATTTAGGGATATAGTTCTTTCAAAGTTGCATCACTGGTAGACTGGTGGTTTAAGAAGGCTTTTAGCACCATTGCCTTAATTGTTCACACCGTTGAGTATAGGAGTTGGGACATCATGTTGAAGTTGTACAGGGTGTTGGTGAGGCCACTTTCAGAGTACTGATTACACTTCTGGTGGCCCTGTAATAGGAAGATTGCTGACAATGTGGAAGTAGGCCATTCGACCTATCGAGCCCACACTGGCCCTCCGAAGAGCATCCCACCCTCTTACCCTGTATTTCCAGTGGTTATTCCACCCTAACCTGCACATCCCTACGGATTATTGATAATTTAGCATGGTTAATCCCCCTAACCTGTACAAAGTTTAAAAATCACACAACACCAGGTTTGAGTCCAACAGGTTTGTTCAGAAGCAGTAGCTTTCGGAGCGCTGCTCCTTCATCAGGTGGTTGTGGAGAATAAGGCCATGATCACACAATTTATAGCCAAACAAATCCAGTGTCATGGAGATCTGATACATTAAACCATTTAGAGAGAAATCTTTCATATTTTGAAATGGGTTTCTGTTCTTTGGTATGTTAATCCCAGAACCTGTTTTTAAGTAACTTTCTCAAGAATGTAATTTAAATGCAGAGCTTTTCTAACAAAAATGTCAGACTGACTCGACATTGGGACCCAGACAGAATTCACACCTGTTGATGGATAGGCTGAGACTTTTTTCACTGGGGTATTGGAAGTTGAGAGGTGAAGGTGTAGAGTGTGTCCTTAGCAAGTTTGCAGATGACACTCAGATTGGTGGAGTAGCAGATTATAGATTGGAGAGTTGGGAAGAGAAATGGCAGATGGAGTTCAATCCAGACAAATGCGAGTGATGCATTTGTGAAGATGCAATTCAAGAGTGAACTATACTGTAAATGGAAAAGTCCTGGTGAAAATTGATGTACAGAGAGATCAGGGTGTCTATTGTTCTCTGAAGGTGGCATCGCATGTCAGAGTGGTCAAGGTGGCATACAGCATACTTTCCATCATCTGACAGAGTACAAGAGTTGGCAGGTCATGTTAAAGTTATTTAAGATTTTGTTCAGCCGTATTTGGAATACTGCGTACAATTCCGGTCTCCAGATTTCCAGAAGGATGTGAATACTTTGGAGAGGGTGCAGAGGAGGTTCACCAGGATGTTGCCTGATATGGAGAGCGCGTGCTATGAGGAGAGGTTGAGGAGATTAGGATTATTTTCATTGGAAATGAGGTTGAGGGGGATGAATGAGGCCTACAAAACCATGAGAGGTGTAGACAGGGGTGAATAGGAAGAATTTTTTTTCCCAGAGGAGAAGACTTAATTCCTAAGGGTCATGAGTTCAAAGTGAGAGGGGAAAGGTTTGAGGGCGATATACATGGAAAGTTCTTTATGCAGAGGGTGGTGGGTGCCTCAAATGCATCTCCAGCGGAGGTGGTAGGGGCAGGAATGATAGCGTCATTTAAGATGTATCTATACAGAATGGGCAGGGAGCAAAGGGATACAGATCCTTAGAAAATAGCCGGCAAGTTTAGATGGAGGATCTGGATCAGCATAGCCTTGGAGGGCTGAAGGGCCTGTTCCTGTGCTGTAAGGGTCTTTGTTCTCTTTACAGCGATTTACAAAACCATGAGAGGCATAGATAAGAGAGCAAATTAAGGTGAGAGGAGAAAGATTTTAAAAAGACATGAGCACCTTTTTGTTTAAAGAGAGTGGTTTGCGTGTGGAATGAATGCCCATAGGAAATGGTGGATGCATGTACAGTAACAATGTTTAAAAGGCATTTGGATGAGTACATAAATAGAATAAGTTCTGAGGTATATGGGCCAAACACTGGCAGGTGGGGCTAGTTTAGTTTGTGAATATAGTCAACATGGACTAGTTGGACTGAAGGGTCTGTTTCTGTGCTGTCTGACTCTGTAACGTCTGTACTGGTCTTAAAATTATTTTCTTGCTTTCCCCCATAAACATCCATTTTGTTGTTCAAAAATCAGATGAACTCAGCCTTGAATATATTCAATGACCCCCTAACTGCAGGAAGACATCCCCATTTCTGAACTCAATACCTCTTGCTAATATACCACTTGCCTTGCTGATTGCTTGCTGCATCTGTCTGACAACTGGCAGTGACTGGTGTAGAAGGACGCTGAGGCCCCTTTGTACGTCCATGCATCATTCCTGATGAAGGGGTCGTGCCCAAAACGTCGACTCTCCTGCTTCTCAGATGCTACCTGACCTCCTGTGCTTCTTTAATGCCACACTTTTCGACTCTGATCTTCAGCATCTGCAGTCCATACTTTCTCCACATCCCATTTAAACAATTCACCTCCTTTTGATAGTTTATTTTAACACAACAAAGGCCATAACTTCACATTGTGGTATTGCATTTGCCATTTGTTTGCCAATTGAGACACAGATGTGGACCAACGTTTCCCGACTCTGTCCCCTCCCTGGATTCACATGCTTTCTTTTCAGTTGCTGCAAGTCAACAATTGAAGCCCGAAATGGAAAAACGGGTGAGAAAAGAGAATGCCATACTCACGATGGTGGTTAGAGGAAGGAAGTTGCAGTCTGGGTTGAAGCTCGATCTTCATTCAGAGAGAGAGAGAGAGAGAGAGAGAGAGAGGAGCAGCAGCTTCAAAAACTCATGGTCCACCTTCTGCAGTCTGACAGTAGGGGGGCTTTGATTGGCAGGAGGACCAGTCCCCTTGCAGTCCTCCCTGGCTTCCCATTGGTCCATTTGAAGAAGCTGGAAATGTGTTGCTGGAAAAGCGCAGCAGGTCAGGCAGCATCCAGGGAACAGGAGAATCGACGTTTCGGCCATAAGCCTGCTGCCTGACTTGCTGCGCTTTTCCAGCAACACATTTCCAGCTCTGATCTCCAGCATCTGCAGACCTCACTTTCTCCTCCATTTGAAGAAGGATGAGGAGAAACTCTTCACCCAGAGAGTGGTGGCTGTGTGGAATGTGGAGGCCCAGTCTCTGGATTCATTTAAGAAAGAGTTGGATAGAGCTCTCAAGGATAGTGGAATCAAGGGTTATGGAGATAAGGCAGGAACTGGATACTGATTAAGGATGATCAGCCTTGATCATATTGAATGGTGGTGCACGCTCGAAGGGCAGAATGGCCTACTCCTGCACCTATTGTCTATTGATTCGCGCCGTTTCTGCAGACAGCGAAGAGCATGTGACACCGGTGAACGTGCGCAGTAGGCACTATGGAGATGCTGCTCCTGACGGATATGAAGTGTCCAAATGCCACAATTCACCCCCCCCCCCCCCACCTTTCGCTTGACATAACTGTGAATGCTCCTCACTATTTTTGATGTTCACCTTACCTATACCCCTCATGATTTTATAAATCTCAATGAGGTCACCCCTCAACCTCCTGTGCTCCAGAGTCCCAGCCTCTGCTTATAACTCAAACCCTCCAGTCCTGGCAACATCCTGGTAAATCTTTACTGAACCCCCTCCAATAGAATTCTTCCTGTTATAGGACCACCAGAATCGTTCTCCGTATTCTAAAAGTGGCCTCACCAACATCCTGTACAACCTCAACATGATGTCCCAACTCCTTTACTCAACAGTGTGAACAATTAAGGTAAGTGTGCTGAATGCCTCCTTAACCAACCTCACAACCAATGATGCAACTTTCAATGAACTATGTACCTGAACCAACTCCCACACCATATCTCTCTGTTCTACAATATAACCCATTAACTGTACCAGTCCTGCCCTTCCTTATTTTAGCAAAATGCAACTCCTTGCTTTTATCTACTGTATACCTCTCTTATACACCCGCGCTCTCTCTCAGACACACACACACACACCCCCAGCACACTACCCTCTCACAGGCTTACATTCCATCACACACTCTCTTTACCAAGCATGTGCGCGCGCGCACACACTCTCTCTCATGCAAGCACACATACATATAATGATGGGGTGTATTTGCAGATGTATTCAATGTGCACTTTTTTGTGCAAAAATATGCAGGCAGTCAATCCATGTACTGTTTTATAAATTCCTATTTTGGAAATAGAACCAGTGAGATTTAAGGTTGGGATACTGACAGATTCGAACCTCACACCTTTCACGCATTGTCTGAGCTGAGATGTCACCTGTTTTTAAAAAAAACCTTAAGCCATCTCGAGAATTTGACTTAATAGTCGTTTTGGGATTTACACATTAATGAACTAAAACCTGCAACCTGTTCTAAAAGATGAAAGACTTAACTTAATCTAGGTTTGTTCAATATATCCTCTCAGTTGCATCCTCTCAGTGATCTTTTGCTATAAATTCTGTTGTCTTATGATCCTGCTCCACAGCTACCCAATGAAGGGGCAGCGCTCCGAAAGCTAGTGCTTCCAGGTAAGCCTGTTGGTCTATAACCTGGTGTGTGATTTTTAACTTTGACCAACCTTGTCCAACACCGGCACCTCCACATTGTTTCTAGTGAAGACAGCACACACCTCCCAGTGCTGCCAGTAAACTTTATAATGCTGATGAAACTATGCAGTACCTACACTCCTGAAAAGTTTACAATTTCTAGCGAAACTAGCTACTCATTCACTTCTCAATCTGATACATGATTTTGGAAACTTAGTGCAGGAGGTTTAAAGAAATAAGCAACTTTAAAACAAAAACCTCTTGGAGCTCAAAGCTTTCAATGAGAGTCTGAGGCGAACCGTAAGTTCAGGTAACCTTTATTGTGACCCAACTTTGTTACAGCTTCAGATTCCACCCCCCCCCCAGCAAAATGGCATAGAAAAAGTAGCTGATTTTTTTTTCTTTAAAACAACTCAAGGTCAAAGCGCCGACACTCCAGCCCCCTCCACTCACCACCTGGGAGGCAGTGTAGAGTCAACCACATGCTATGTGTCTGGAGTCACGTGCAGGCCATACCAGGTTAAGGCTGGGACGACTGAATGAATCCTTTCCCACAACAGCAGTTTCCTTCACTAAAAAGGGCATGACTAAATCAGATGGGGGTTTTCTCCCACCACACCACCCCCCGAAAATGGTTTCATCGTTAGATTCGGAACTCCAGATGGCTGACCAAATTCCAATTCCGCCATCTACCATGGTGGGATTCAAACCCGGGAGTCCCTGGAACTGGTTTGATAGTCCAGTTGATTATTGGCACTCTGCCGTCCCTCCTTCAGTCCCCTTGTGATGGCACGTGAACCAGCAGGTGGGAGGGCTGGGTAAAGACTTTCCTGCACTCAGAGCAACTCAAGGGCCTCTCCCCGGTGTGGACCTGCTCGTGGGTCAGGAGGGCAGAAGAACTGCTGAAGATCTCCCCGCACTTGGGGCAGCTGAAGGGCCTATTACCCCCCCCCCCCTCACCGTGTCGATCCGCCTGTGGGTCAGCAGGTGAGATGAATTGCTGAAGCCCTTCTCGCACTTGGGGCAGAATGGCCTCTCCCCAGTGTGACTCCGATGAGTCTCCAGGACAGATGGGGCTCAGAAGCCTTTCCTGCAGTCACTACACTTCCACGGTTTCTCCACGGGGCAGCATTCCTTGGGTTTCTCCATGGCTGAAGCTTCAGTCACATACAAACACATGTAGAGCCCCTCTCCGCCGTGAATTCCTCTTTCCAGGCCGTATCACTGTTTCAGGCTCCACACTCGATGCACTGCAACAGTAAGGTCCCACTGATGCTGAAAATATACTCAAACAGGAGCCAAAAAGCTTTGCTTCTTCTCACAGAATCATAGACTAAAATCCTTGCTGTCCCAGTGGTTTGAGTTGCTCTCAGACATTGATTCAAAGTGAGGACTGCAGACACTGGAGAGTCAGAGTCAAAAAGTGCAGTGCTGGAAATGCACAGCAGGTCAGGCAGCATCTGAGGAGCAGGCGAGTCAATGTTTCGGGCCTCAACATCTCTTGATTTTGAAACTTCTGTCTTCAGATCTTCAAATACTCTGTAAAAAGAGACTATAAAAGTCATCACTGTCCGTCCAGGGTAGAAAAGAAAATGTAAAGTAAAAACATAAAACTTCACCTCCTTCCCAATCTCTATCCTTCTATCCCTCCTCACCCAGGTAATTAAGACACATACCTGAGTTTGCAGAGTCTGCTCCCTCCCTGGATTCACTCTAGTTGCTTCAAGTAAACAGACTTCATCCCACCTTTCCCCTGCTCTCTCCATCCCAGGATGAAGAGTTGCCAAAAGGGAGCGAGCTTCACTCCGACATTGTTGACGTCACAATGGCCCTGTCAATGTCACGGGGCGGACGAGGGGGGAGGAACATGGGCAGGGCTCAGCCAACAGCAGGCACCAGCACTACGCCTGCTCCGGTCGGCTGGCCCGCACTATGCCTGTGCTGCCTTGCACAGTTTGCAATAATCTCTTCCCCTTCAGAGAATCCCCACAGTATGGAAGCAGGCCACTCGGCGCAAAGACTCCACACCGACGCTCTGAACGGTAATCCACCCATGCCCATTCCCCTACACCTATTGCTCTACAATTACCCCGACTAATACACCTAACCTGCACATCCATGGGCACTATGGGTAATTTCGTATGGTCAATCGCCCCTAACCTGGACAAAGTTAAAAATCTCACAACACCAGGTTAAAGTCCAACAGTGTATTTGGAAACAGTAGCATTCAGAGCACTGCCTCTTCATCAGGTGGTTGTGGAGAAGAAGGTCATAAGGCACAGAGTTTATATAAAAACATTACAATGTCCTGCCACTGAAATGACATATTGAACAAATCTGGGATTGTTAAGTCTTTCACTTTTTAGAATGGTTTGCAGCTTTCATTAATATGTAAATCCCAGAACTTCCTGGAAGGGACCTTTGAGAAAGCTTAAGGTTTTCATAACAAAAGGTGACATGTCAGTTCAGACAAAGCATTAAAGGTATAAGGTCAGAGTCTGTCTGTTTCCCAATCTTGAGTCAGACTGGTTCTATTATCAAAGTGGAATTTACAAAATATTATAAGTATTGACTGCCTGCAGATTGTGCATGTTTTTGAGGAAAATAGAATGTATCTGCAAACGTCATGCTGCAAGTACAAATTCACCCCCATGGACTTGTATGTGTACAAGAGTTAGAGAAAAAGTCTATTTCCGTATTGTATATCTCTGTTTGTTTATTTGATAACAGATGCTTTATTTCTGTTGGTGTAAATGTTGGGGTAAATTATAGGTGGGTACTAAGTAGTTAGATGTAAGGATGAGAGAATTCCTCAAGTAGGACACTATACGAATCCTGGGAGACCCCTATTTCTGGTTTACTTCCTAATGAACAAACATTGAGCATGAGCACCTATTTATTTCTAATTTGGTTTCATTTTTCTTCGATTCCCTGCTATAACTACATTCTCTGTCTGATCGGTTGACAGGCTGGGAGATTGTTGGTTGGGTTTTGATTAACTGAATGTTTTATTGTTCTGGAAGATGTAAAAGAGGGGTCAAAGTTTCAGCAGAAATCCAGCAGAGCTGAGAACAGACCGACATGTTATCTGTGGGAACAGGGAGATCAACAGAAGACAGAGAAATCAGGACCTGAAATCCAAGCTGACACCAGACTACCCTGTGATTAGTGCTTTGATTAGCAGTGCCAACCCTTTACCCTTATCGAGTTTCCCATTTGACTATTCCCTTGATATTCAGGATCAAATCCTTGTCATGCTGAAGCCATGTCTCTCTAAGGAGTCTTCGATCATAATTATTCTCTTCAATGTGTGCAGTCAATTCATTCACTTTTGTTACAATGCAGCACATATTCAGATACGCCATTTTTAGTTTCAATTGTTGTCATCTTTGGAATCCAGTTTTGATTGCTTGGACATTTACTCTCCTTGTCCCTTTCTATTGTTCTCTGAGCACTTTCCACGTCATGACATTGCTCACTGGCCTTGATTTGGGTTAGCCATGCTAAATTGCCCATAGTGTCCAGGAATGTGCAGGTCAGGGTGGATAGGCAATGCTGAATTGTCCCATAGTGCCCAGGGATGTGCAGGTTAGGTGCATTAGGCAGGAGTAATTGTGGAGCAATAACTGTAGGGGAATGGGTGTGTTAACCTTCAGGGGGTCAGTGTAGACTTGTTGGGCCGAATGGCCTGCTTCCACACTGTGGGGATTTTCTGAAAGGAAGAGATTTCTGCAAACTGTGCAGAGTGAATCTCCCTCCCTCTGGGAAATTCTTCATCCTGGGTGGGAAGGGAGTGGGGAAGGAAATCTGTTTACTTGTAGCAACCAGAGTGAATCCAGGGAGGGAGCCGACTCCGCAAACTAAGATATGTAAAAACAAGGACTGCAGATGCTGGAAACCAGAGTCTAGATTAGAGTGGTATTGGAAAAGCACAGCAGGTCAGGCAGCATCTGAGGAGCAGGAAAATCAATGTTTCGGGCAAAAGCCCTTCAAGATGTGTGTCTTAATTGCAGGGTGAGGAGGGACAGCAGGCTCGGGTGGGGCTGTTTTCTCTAACGCCAGAGACTGAGGGTGACCTTAGAGATTTTAAATCATGAAAAGAAAGGACCAGGTAAATAGACAAGGTATTTTCCCTGGGATGGGGGAGTCCAGAATTAGAGGGTAATAGGTTTAGGGTGAGAGTGGGGGTGTGGAGATTTGAGACCAAAGGAGTACCTTTTTCATGGAGAGGGTGGTGCGGGGTATGGAATGAGCTGCCAGAGGAAGTGGTGGTAGCTGGTACAATTATAGCATTTAAAAGGCATCTAGATGGGTGTATGAATAGGAAGGGATCAGAGGGGTAGGGGCCAATTGATGGCAAATGGGATGACAGTAATTTCGGATATCTGGATGGAGTTGGGCTGAAGGGTATGTTTCCATGCTGTATGACTTTAATCGTATTTGGTGAAAGCAGAAGTGTGAAGACTGGACCTTCAGAGCAGCTTTCAAAGTGTTTTGCCCTGACTGGGAGTAGAAGAGTTTGACCAAAGTGTCTGTTTCTAGGCTGTACATCTCTGACTCTGGCCTTCCATTAATGTTTGCCACGTCTGTATGTTCAGTTTCTCTCTGGTGTCGGTGTTAATGCCTTGATGTCTCATTTTGGTCCCCCCTACTGGGGGACGTTAACCATTTTGTGTCTGGTTGTTCCTCAAGAAGCTGCACGACAGGTTCACCCTGAATTGACACAGTTTATTTTGCTTCCCAAAATCAGATTTGCTCACTCAGCAGTATCCCAATGTTGTGAAATATATTAACTTTCATGTGGAATTATCCAAAATTCAAAGAGATGTCAGTCTTGACGTTTTTGCTTTTCTGCCCCTGTAAGATCCTGAATCAGCACCTTCAGGAGAATTAGTTAGAGCAGAATGAGAAAAGAGAGGGGGAGAGAGAGTGGGATGGTGCATTCAGTTTTGTGGAATAACGAAAGAAAAGTATGTTCCACACAAAGTAGAAACTTGTTCTGAATTTCTCCCCTGGACTGACAGTGATGACTTTTGTAATCTCTTTTTCCAGAGTAATTGAAAATCTGAAGTCCAAAGTTTCAAAAACCACAGATGAAGGGCTTCCGCCTGAAGCATCGACTCTCCTCTCCTGCTCCTCAGATGCTGTCTGACCTGTATTTTTCCAGCTCTACACTTTTCGACTCTGACTCTCCAACGTCTGCAGTCCTCACTCTCACTGTCACTCGATCCATTGGGACCACAACAATTTTCGACTGTCCTTCTGTGAGAAGGAGCAAAGCTTTTTGGTTCCTGTTTGAGTACGTTTTCAGTATCAGTGGGATTAGATGAGAAACCCTACTGTTGCAGTTCACTGAGTGTGGAGTCTGAAACAGTTATACGGCCTGGAAAGAGGAATTCACTGCAGGGAGGGACTCTACACGTGTTTATTTGTTGCTGAAACCTCGGCCATGGAGAAACCCGAGGAATCCCGCGCCGTGGAGAAACCGTGGAAGTGTGGTGACTGTGGGAAAGGCTTCCGTGCCCCGTCTGATCTGGAGACTCATCGGCGGAGTCACACCGGGGAGAGGCCATTCTCCTGCACTGAGTGTGGGAAGGCCTTCAGCGATTCCTCCACCCTGCTGAGGCACAGGCGGGTCCACACAGGGGAAAGGCCGTTCAGCTGCCCCGAGTGCAGGAAGGCCTTCAGCAATTCCACTGACCTGTTGACCCACCAGCGGGTCCATACGGGGGAGAGGCCATACAGCTGCCCTGAGTGCAAGAAGACCTTCAGCAATTCTTCCACCCTGCTGACTCATCGGCGGGTCCACTCTGGCGAACGGCCCTTCATCTGCCCTGAGTGCGGAAAGGGCTTTACTCAGGCCTCTGCCCTGCTGACCCACCAGCGGCTCCACACAGGGGAGAAACCGTTAACCTGCCCTGAGTGCGGGAAGGCCTTCAGCAATTCCTCCGACAGGCTGAAGCACCAGCGGGTCCACACGGGGGAGAGGCCCTTCAGCTGCCCCGAGTGCAGGAAGGCATTCAGCAATTCCTCCAATCTCCAGACCCACCAGCGGGTCCACACAGGGGAGAGGCCCTTCATCTGCCCCGAGTGTGGGAAGGGCTTTACGCAGGCCTCCAGCCTCCAGATCCACTGGCGGGTCCACGTAGGGGAGAGGCCCTTCAGCTGTCCAGAGTGCGGGAAAGCCTTCAGCCATTCCTCCAACCTGCTGGCCCACCAGCGAGTCCACACTGGGGAGAGGCCGTTCATCTGCTCTCAATGCGGGAAGGGCTTCACTCGCTCCTCCCACCTGCAGAGGCACCAGCGAGTTCATGCCCCAACGCAGGGGGATTGAAGGAGCGAAGGCCCAGTGCCATTATTGACTGGACTATCAACCCAGTTCTGGGGAGACTCTGGTTCGAATCCCACCATGGCAGATGACTGAATTGGGATTCGGGCAGAAATCTGGAGTCAGAATCGAACAATGAAACCATTTTTGGTGTTGGGGTGGGAGAAAACCCTACCTGATTCACTCCTGCCCTTTTGTGGAAAGGAAACTGCCGTTGTGGGAAAGGATTTACTCAGCCATCCCAGCTGTATCCTTTACCTGGTCTGGCCTACACGTGATTCCAGACCCACAACAGTGTGGTTGTCTCTACACTGTGCTCCTCTTCCCTCCCCCACTCCCCACCCTGGCAGTTGAGTGGAAGAAACTTGGAGACAGGGTGTGGATCTAACTTGCTAAGTGAGGTAATACTTCCTATGGATTAAGGATGTACTAAGGATCCAATTAAAAGGGGACAACTCTGTGCTGACCAATAATGAAAAAAGGTTTGGTGGCGGGGGAGGGGGTCGCACTGGTTGTTGGTAAGGGGACTGTGTGTGCTCAACTTTTGGTTGTTTAAAAGATATCAACTATTTTTTTCTATGCCTTTTTCCTTGGTGGGGGAGATCTGAAGCTGTAACAACGTTGGGTCACAATAAAGGTTACCTGAACTTAGCGCTATGTTCAGACTCTCATTGAAAGCTTTGAGCTCCAAGAGGTTTTTGTTTTAAAGCTGCTCATTTCTTTCGGTCTTCGGCACTAAGTTTCCAATGTTATGTATCAGATGGAGCAGTGAATAAGTAGCTGGTATTATTAGAACTTGTAAATTTTTTCAGGAGAGCAGGTACTGCGTCATTTCATTGGCATTGTAAAGTTTACTGGTAGCAGTAAGTGTATTCACTAGAAACAATGTTGGACTGGGGTGGGCAAAGTTAAAAACCACACATCAGGTTATAATCCAACAGGTTTATTTGGAATCATTACCTTTTTGGAGCACCACTCCTTCATCAGGTGTTTGTTCAGAATAAGGTTATTCTCACAGAATTTATAGCCAAAGGTGTCCAGTGTCATGGAGATGTGATTCAGTAAACAAATTTAGATCAAATCTTTCATCTTTTAGAATGAGTTTCTGTTATTTGGTAGATTAATCCCAGAACTACTTGTAATTTAAATGCAAAGCTTTTCTAACAGGAATGTCATTCTGACTGGACATTGGGACCCAGACAGAATTCACACCTATTGTTAGAAAAGCTCTGCATTTAAATTACATTCTGAATTGGTTGATCTGCAACATTGAGAATAGCTACAATGATAGAGACATTGTTAAAGTCTGAAAGCATCGTTAAAGTTTAAAAGAGCTTTTGAAATCTTTCTGAAACTTGTATTGAAATCTGCGCAGTTAGGCCACAACTCAGGACAGGCTGTAAGGGATGAATGGCCTTTTCCTAGTCTTGTGAAATTGGTTCCATCTATGTAGAAATAGAGCGAAGGAGTTGTAGAGTCCAGGCCAACCAGAGATCCTAAATTAATCTAGTGACCCATTTGCCAGCACTTGGCCCTCTTAATCCTTCCTGTTCATGTTTCCATTTAGATGCATTTTAAATGTTGTAATTGTACCAGTCTCTGCCTCTTCCTTCGGCAGCTCATTCTATACACGTACCATCATATGTGTGAAAAGGTTGCCCCTTATGTCCCTCATAAATCTTTCTCCTCTCACCCTAAACCTATGCCCTCTAGTTCTGGACTCCCCCTCACCCCACCTTGGAGATAAGACATACAAAAGTTGAGCAGCCAGACAAAATGCAAAAGGAATAAAATGTCGAGCTGCAGGAGCAATACAAAATTGCGACTCTACCCTTTTTAACTCCTTTTGGCATTTGGACACTTAAAATCTGTCAGTGACACCATCCCCACAGGGTATACTGCACATGCTCCTCGGTGTCAACAAGCACTGCGCATAATTGCCCGTGTCAGCAAAAGACTGCGCATACTCGTTGCCCGCAGAAGAGGTGGGCGATTTTCTTCTGATGGACCAATAGGAACTCCTGGAGGACCACAAGGAGGATTGGTCCTCCTGCCAATCAGAGGCCCCCTATTGACTGAATGTGGAAGTTGGACCATGAGCTTCAGAACCTGCTGCTGTTGCTCCTCTCTCTGAAAGAAGATTGAACTTTAGCCCAGTCTGCAACTTCCTTCCTCTGTCCAACATCTGAGAGTACGGCACTCTTCTTGCCCCTTTTTCCATTTATTTTTCATTTTGGGGTTTAATTATTGACTTGCAGTAACTGAAAGGAGAGGGAGTGAATCCGGGGCGAGGGGATGGGAGGACAGACTGGAAAAGTTTGTCCAGCTCTGTGTTTCCATTGGCAAAATAGACAGGCTGGAGGTTGGAAGAACACAGTGAGCCAGGCAGTCTTAGGAGGTGGAGAAGTTGACGTTTTGGCTCTAAGCTGCCTTCAGGACTGGGAGTTGGTGCAGGGGGAGCTGCAGAACAAGGGTGTGATGGGGGCAGGATGGTGATTAGGTTAGATTAGATTACATTACAGTGTGGAAACAGGCCCTTCGGCCCAACAAGTCCAAACCGACCCGCCGAAGCGCAACACACCCAGACCTTCACCTTCACCTAACACTACGGGCAATTTAGCATGGCCACTTCACCTGACCTGCACATCTTTGGACTGTGGGAGGAAACTGGAGCACCCAGAGGAAACCCACGCAGACACGGGGAGAACGTGCAAACTCCACACAGTCAGTCGCCTGAGGCGGGAATTGAACCCGGGTCTCCGGCACTGAGGCAGCAGTGCTAACCACTGTGCCACCGTCCCGCCCACTAAGTGGGGATTGGTGAAGACAGGTAGACTGTATGACCTAATATAGCTTTTAGCTTTGACAGTTAGATTAGAAATGTCAGCTCTTTTCTCTCCTTACAGATGCTGCCAGACCTGCTGAGGTTTTCCAACATTTCTCTTTTGGTAGACAGTATGACCTGGTTGGTCAATGGGAGGAATGAATCTGGTTGGTGGCAGGGGGAGTGGAAGGGAAGGGGAGGGGCCGTGACAGGAGGTTACTTGAAATTGGAGAACTCAATGTTGAGTCCTCTGGGCTGTAGGCTACCCAGGCGGAATAGGTGTTATTCCTCCAATTTGTGGTTTGGTTTGTTGTGGCAATGGAGGAGGCCAAAGATGGTCATGTTAGAAAGGGAGTGGGAAGGAGAATTAAAATGGGTGGTGACTGGGAGGTCTGGTTGGCCTCTGCGGACCCAGCTGCAAGGCTTGGCAAACCGTTACCCAAGTTTACGCTCAGTCTGACGGAGGTAGAGGAGACCACAATTGGCAAACACATGGCCTTTGCTTAAGTATAGCCTTTGTTGTGAAAGAAGAAGCAGAAAGGGGTTGCATTGTTTCTACGGTAATATATTGGAATGTGGAGAAAGTGAGAACTGCAGATGCTGGAGATCAGAGTCGAAAAGTGTGGCACTGGAAAAGTGCAGCAGGTCAGGCAGTATTCGAGGAGCAGGATAGTTGACGTTTAAGTTAAGAGCCCTTCATCAGGAATGATGTATGGATGTACAAAGGGCCCTCAATGTCCTTCTACATGAGTCAATGCCAGTTTCAGACCTGTGCAGCAAGCAATCAGCATGTAAAGTGGTATAAAGGGTATTGGCAAGAGGAATTGAGTTCAGAAGTGGGGATGTCTTCCTGCAGTTAAGGTGTCATTGAATATATTCAAGGCTGAGGTCATCAGATTTTTGAACAACAAAGAAGTGGATGTTTATGGGAGAAGGAAACAAAATGCTTTTAAGACTGTTATAGAGTCATACAGCTCAGAAACAGACCTGTCAGTCCAACTTGTCCATGCTGACCATATTCAAAAACCAAACTAGTCCCACCTAGTTTGGCCTATATCCCTCCAAACCTTTCCTATTCATGTACTTATCCAAGTGTATTTTAAACATTCTAACTGTACGTGCATTCTCCACTTCCTCTGGACATTTTTTCCACCCACACACCACTCTCCAAAAAAGAAGCCCCTCATATTTTTTTAAATCTTTCTCCTCTCATGTTAAGAATTGGCTCCCTAATCTTGAAACCCCCAGCCAAAGGAAACAGCACCTGCTATTCACCTCACCTATACCCCTCATGATTTTGTAAACCTCTAAGGTCACCTCAGTCTCCTATGCTCCAGTGAAAAACGTCCTAGCCTAGCCATCTAAATGTTGGTATATTTGTATCCAGTTATTGATGCGTTCAATGCTGGTGCAGGCTGGAAATACTGAATGGCCTACTCCTGCTCCCAATTCTCACATTCTGTGTCCAGGACAGCAAGAGACCATAAAACATAGGAGCAAAAATTGGGCCATTCAGCCCATCAGGTCCGCTCATACCATTCAAATGTGGCTGATACATTTCTCAACCCCATTCTCCTGCTTTCTCCCTATAACCCTCAATCCATTTGATACTCCAGAATTGTCTCCCTCAGTCTGAAATATTGTCAGTGATCTGGCCTCCACAGCTTTCTGTGGCAATGAATTTCATCGATTTCCCCACTCTCTGGCTGAAGATGTTTCTCCTTAGTTCCATTTTAACAGGTATTCACTTCACTCTAAGGCTGTGCCCTCGGTACCTAGTCTCTCCTACCAGTGGAGATATCTTCCCAACGTTCAGGCTGTCCAGGCTGTTCAGTATTCTGTGTGTTTCAATTAGATTTCCCCCTGAGTGTGGGCCTGTTAATCAGCATGAACCAGACCCTTCAGGATGAGGTACAGTAGGGTTTAGGTTCAGCAAAGTGAGAATTGGGGAAGTGTGTGGGAGGGAGATTATCAGTTTCTAGAAAAGTGAGAAAAAGGAGAGTTCACTATAAATTAGAATTTATCAGCTGGCCAATAGGCTGGGAAGTGCCAGATGGAATTTAACTCAGAAATTTGTGCTGTTGCATTTTAGACAAGCAATCCAGGCAGGACTTGCTCAGTTAAGGCAAGTGTTGCAGAACAAAGACATCTTGGAGTGCAGGTTCATAGTTACTTGAAAGTGGAGTCTCTGGTAGACTAGTGAAGAAAGCATTTGGTATGCTTTTCCTTTTTGGTAAGAGCATTGAGTATAGGAGTTGACAGGTCATGTTGCGGTTATGTCACTTTTGGAATACAGCATTCAGTTCTGGTCTGCCTGATATAGGAAAGATGTTGTGGAGCTTTGAAAGGGGTTGGAAAAGATTTCCAAGGCTATTGCCAGAGTTGGAGGTTTTGAACTACATTGAGCGGCTGAATAGGCCAGTGAAGTTTTCCCTGGAGCATCGGAGGCTGAGGGGTGACGTTAAAGAAGTTTATAATGAGCATTAATCTTTTCCCTAGGGTAGGGGAGTCCAGAACTAGAGGGCATATGTTTGAGGTCAGAGGGAAATGATTTAAAAGGGACCTGAGGGGCAAATATTTTGAGCAGAGTGGTGCATGTATGGAACAAGCTGCCAGAGGAAGTGGTGGAGGCAGGTACAATTACAACATTTAAAAGACATCTGGATATGTACATGAATAGGAAGGGTTTAGAGGAATATAGGCCATATGCTGGCAAATGGGACTGGATTGATTTCGGATATCTGATCGATATGGACGAGTTGGGCTCAAGGGTCTGTTTGCATGCTGTTTGACTCTATCATCTTCGGTGAAAGCAAAGTGTGGTTGTGAAGACTGGATTTATAGAGCAGCTTTCAAAGGTGGTTTGCCCTTACTAGGAGCAGAAGACGTTACAGTGAAATATTTCATTTGTGAGACAGCAACTGAGTCAGTGATTACATCTGGGATTTTGGTGGAAAGTGGGAATTCATACCCTATTCAGTCATTTCTGCTGGCAGATGAGACTAGGTTTCCAGCATCTGCAGTCATTGTTTTTACCTAGTCGATTTTAACCCTACTGTGAATCCTCTTGCAAGGATGCCTGCCTTGAAGGAGTTTTCCTCCTCGCTCTCTACAAGAATCTCGGAGTCCATCTCCCACTGCAACTCTATGCTACTTTCTCCCCACCTCCACCCTCTCCACCCTGCAGGCATTCTGCCTCTATTCCCGATGAAGGGCTTTTGCCCAAAACATCCATTTTATTTTTGTTTTTGTTTTTTTTTCCCCTGCTCCTCGGATGCTGCCTGAACTGCTGTGCTTTTCCAGCACCACTCTAATCTAGAATCTGGTTTCCAGCATCTGCAGTCATTGTTTTTACCTTCAAAATTAGGGGGAGTAGATTTAGGACAGAGATGAGGAGGATCTCTCTCTGTGAGAATCTCTGCCCAAAAAAGCAGTAGAGGCAGCTTCATTGAGTACATGCACGACACAGTTGCATGGGTTTTTGCGTGGTAAGGGAACTAAGGGTAGTTGGGATAACGGTGGGAGGAGGAGCTGGGACAATGGATAGATCAGCTATGATCTAAATGAATGGTGGAGCAGGCTGGGTGGGCCAAATTGCTTTCTCCTGCTTCTATTACTATGAAACTATAACCCTGCATTTCCCATTGGCTAATCCACCTAACCTGCACATCCCTGGACACTATGTGCAAATTAGCATGGCCAATCCAAATCAAGGCCGGTGAGTCATGTAGGGATGTGGAAAATGAAAATCAGAGAATGATAGAAAGGGACAAGGAGAGTAAATGTATCAGCAATAAAAACTGGATTCTGAAGATCACAAAAATTGAAACTAAAAAGGGTGTCTGAATGTGTGCCACATTGTAACAAAAGTGAATGAATTGACTGCGCACATTGAATAAAATAAGTACAATCTGAGACTCCTTACAAAGACATGGCTTCAGGATGACAATGATTGGATCCTGAATATCGAGGGGCTAGTCAAATGGGAAGCTAGGTAAACGTAGAGGGTTGGCACTGCTAATCAAAGCACTGATCACAGGGTAGTGTGGTGTCAGCTCGGATTTCAGGTTCTAATTTCTCTGTCCTCTGTTGAACTCCCTGTTCCCAGAATAAGATGTCGGTCTATTCTCAGCTTTGTTGGATTTCTGCTGCTGCGCAGACACCTTCTGGAGAATAAAACATTGTTAATCAAGACCCAACCCACGATCTCCCAGCCTGTCAACCGATCAGACACAGTGTAGTTATAGCAGGGAATCAAACAAGAAAAATGAAACCAAATTAAAAATAAATAGATGCTTGTACTTAATCTCTGTTCATTTGGAAGTAAACCAGAAATGGGGGTCTCCCAGGATTCTTATAGTTCCCTACTTGAGGAATTCTCTCTCCCTTGGAGTAATAGAGGTGTACAGCATGGAAACAGACCCTTCGGTCCAGGCCGACCAGATATCCCAACCCAATCTAGTCCCACCTGCCAGCACCCAGCCCATATCCCTCCAAACCCTTCCTATTCATAT
>NC_057753.1:10399516-10411800 GCF_004010195.1 Chiloscyllium plagiosum
GGGAGGGGGAGGGGAGGATATTTGAAATTGTGGGGACCTCAATGTTGAGTCCTCCGGGCTGTAGGCTGCCCAGGTGGAAGATGAGGTGTTGTTCCTCCAATTTTTGTTTTGGTTCATTGTGGCAATGGAGGAGGCCAAAGATGGTCATGTCAGAAAGGGAGTGAAAAGGGAATTAAAATGGGTGATGACTGGGAGGCCTGGTTGGCCTCTGTGGACTCAGCTGTGATGCTCAGCGAACCGTTCTCCAAGTTTACGCTTGGTTTCCCCAATGTAGAGATGACCATAATTGGCAAACGCATGCCAAGTGCAGTACCACAATGTGAAGTCATAGCCTTTTGTGTGAAAACAAACAGAACGGAAGTCTATTGTTTAAATGGTGATATATTTGGCTGTAGAGAAAGTGAGAACTGGAGATCAGGATCATAAAGTGTGGTGCTGGAAAAGCACAGCAGCCGAGGAGCATGAGCCCTTCAGGAATGATATGTAGATGTACAAAGGGGCCTCAGCAGCCTTCTACACAGTTAATGCCAGTTGTCAGACAGTTGCAGCAAGCAATCTGCAAGGCAAGTTGTATATTAGCAAGAGGAATTGAGTTCAGAAGTGTGGTTATCTTCCTGCAGTTACGGGGGGTAATTGAATAATATTCAAGGCTGAGTTCATCTGATTTTTGAATAACAGAGAAATGGATGGTTATTGGGGGTTGGCCAGAAAATGGTTTTTGGACCAGTACAGAACAGTTACAGAGTCAGCCAGCACAGAAACAGACCCTTCAGTCCAACTAGTCCAAGTTGACTCTGTTCTCAAACTAAACTAGTCCCACCTGCCAGTATTTGGCCCATTTCCTATACATGTACTTGTCCAAATGTCTTTTAAATGTTGTAACTGGACCTGCATTCACCACTTCCTCTGAACATTCATTCCATACATGAACCACTCTGTATAAATACAAATGGTCCCCTCAAGTCTTTTTAAAATCTTTCTCCACTCATGTTCAAAATTTCCTCCCTAACCTTGAAACCATCAGGGGAAACAACACCTGCAGTTCACCTCATCTATCCTCCTCATGATTTTATAAATCGCTGTAAGGTCACCTCTTAACCGCCTACGCTCCACTGAAAAAGGCCCAGCCTATCCACTTAGATATAGGTAGATTCATATCCAGTTATGATCTGTTCAATGCTGGGGCAGGTTCGAAAGATCAAATGGCCTACTCCTGCTCCCAATTCCCTCCCTCTGTGTCCAGGACAGCAAGTGACCATAAAACATAGGAGCAGAAATTAGGCTATTCAGCCCATCAGGTCTGCTCATACCACACAATTGTGGCTGATAAGTTTCAGCAAAGTGAAAACGGAAGGAGAGAAAATGTGGGATGGAGATTTTCAGCTTCCAGGGAGTAAAAGAAGAAAGAGTTCTCTCTAAATTAAAATTGATCAGATGGGCTGAGGAGTGGCAGATGGAGTTTAATTTAGAGCAATGTCAGGTTTGCATTTTGGTCAGGACTGACACAGTTAAGGGGAGTGTTGCAGCACAAGGAGTCCTTTAGAGTGCAGGTTCATAGTTCCTTGAAAGTGGAGTTGCAGGTGGAAACGATAATGAAGAAGGCATTTGGTATGCTTTCTTTTATTGGTCAGAGCATTGAGTGTAGGAGTTGGGACTTCATGTTGTGGCAGAATATTGGTTAGGCCACTATTGGAATACTGCGTTCTGTTCTGGTCTCCCTGATATAGGAAAGAACTTGTAAAACTTTGCAGGCGGTTGGAAAAAGATTTCCAAGGTTGTTGCCAGAGTTGGATGGTGTGAACTACAGGGAGAGGCTGAATAGGCCATGGAAACATTCCCTGAAGCATCGGAGGCTGAGGGGTAACCTTATAGCCATTTATCATGGGCATGGATAGGGTGAATACCCAAGGTCTTTTCCCCAGGTTAGTGGAGTCCAAACTAGAGGGCATATGTTTGAGGTGAGAGGGGGATGATTTACAAGGGACCTGAGGGGCAACCTTTTCACGCAGAGAGTGGTGCATGTGTGGAAAAGCTGCCAGAGGAAGTGGTGGAGGCTGGTATAATGACATTTAAAAGGCATCTAGATGGGTACGTGAATAGGAAGGGTTCAGAGAGATATGGGCCACATGCTGGCAAATGGGACTAGATTAATTTCTGGTCGGTATGGACGAGTTGGAACGAAGGGTCTGTTTCTGTGTTGTATGACTCTAGTTGTCTTCGGTGAAAGCAGAAGAGTAGTTGTGAAGACTGGACTTTCAGCGCAGCTTTCAAAGATGTTTTGCCCTTACTGAGAGCAGAAGACATTACAATGAAATCTTGCATTTGTGAGACAGCGATTGATTGAGTGAGTACATACAGGATTTTGGTGCAAAGTGGGAATTCATTGCATGTGGGATGAACCCCTACCCTATCCAGTCATTTCTGCTGGTGGACGAGACCAGGCCTCAAGTTTAGGGGGAGTAGATTTAGGACAGAGATGAGGAGGAACTGCTCATTCTGGAGGGTAGTGAATATGTGGAACTTTCTGCCCCACGATTCAGGAGAGAGAGACAGCTTCATTAAGTATATTGAGAACACAGTTGGATGGGATTTTGCCTGCTAGGGGAGTTAAGAGTAGTTGGGACAATGCAGAGGATGAGTTGAGACAATGGATAGATCAGCCATGATCCTAATGAATGACTGAGCAGGCTCCCGCTCTTTTACACTGAAACCATAATTCTGCATTTACCATGGCTCACCCACCTAACCTGCACATCCCTGGACACTATGGGCAATTTAACATGGCTAATCCAAGTCATGGGCAGTGAGTGGAAAGTGAACATCAGAGTGGAAAGTGTAGTGATGTGGAAAGTGAACATCAGAGAATGATAGAAAGGGACGAGAAGAGTAAATGTACCAGCACTCAAAACTGGATTCTAAAGATCACAAAAATTGAAACTAAAAACGGTGTCTGAACGTGTGCTGCACTGTAACAAAAGTGAATGAATTGACTGCACACACTGAAGAGAATAATTATGATCTGAGACTCGTTAGAGGTATGGCTTCAGGATTACAAGGATTGGATCCTCAATATCAAGAGGGTAGTCAAATGGGAAGCTAGGTAATTTAAGGTGAAGGGTGGAAGGTATAGGAGGGATGTCAGGGGTAGGTTCTTTACCCAGACAGTGGGGGCATGGAATCCGCTGCCTGTGGGAGTGGCAGAGTCAGAATCATTGGTGACCTTTAAGCGGCAATTGGATAGGTACATGGATAGGTGCTCGGCACAACATCGTGGGCCGAAGGGCCTGTTCTGTGCTGTATTGTTCTATGTTCTATAGGTAAAGGTAGAGGTCTGGCACTGCTAATCAAAGCACTGATCACCTCGTAGTCTGGTGTCAGCTCATATTTCAGCTCCTGATTTCTGGGAACAGGGAGATGAACAGAGGACAAAGATGTCAGTGTGTTCTTGGCTCTGCTGGATTTCTGTTGAAGCTTTAACCCCCCCCAACTAAACCTTCCAAAACAATGAAACATTCAATCAATCACGGCCCAACCCACAGTCTCCCAGCTTGTCAACCAACCAGACATGTAGTCATAGCAGGGAATTGTCAAAAATATAGAAACAAAATTAGAAATAAATAGGTGCTTGTGCTTAATGTTTGTTCATTAGGAAGTAAACCAGAAATAGGGGTCCCCATGAACTCTTGATAGTGCCCTACACAACTTCCACCTCTGCCCTGTACAGGACAATGTTAGAGAGAATATCTGGGCAAGATGGGGTTTAGGGTTCACTCCTATGTAGAACTCCAGGGAAAGTGTAGGAAGAGGGTCGGCGGTCAGTCATTTAGAGACAGTTGTGAGTGTGTTGCTGGAAGAGCACAATTAGTCAGGCAACATTCCTGATGAAGGATTCTGGCCTGAAATGTCGATTTTCCTGCTCCTCAGATGCTGCCTGACCCACTTTTTCCAGCACTACACTCTCAACTCTGATCTCCAGCATCTGCAGACCTCTGTTTCCCATTTGGAGACAGTGCCTGGGCTCTCATCGATGTGCAGGACTGTTCTCAGCAGCATTTCAATGAGCCGAGATAGTTTTTAATTAGTGTAAACAAAAGGCGTGATCAGGGTTGAAACAGGTCTTTGATGTAATGTTTTTATTGGGACCTCGAGATCTCCTTCGGATAATCCGATATCCAAATCTCAATTATCTGAATAATCAAGGTTCCTCTGTATACAGCACAGAAATAGAATTTTTCTCTTTCTCATCCATGCGTGTGCACATACACACACGTCATGAGGGTGAATTTGTATTTGCAGATACATTCTATTTTGCTCAAAAAATGCACAATCTGTAGACAGGCAATACAGGTAATATTTTGTAAATTTCACTTTGGAAATAGAACCAGTCTGACTCAAGATTGGGATACAGAGATTCTGACCTCACACCTTTAATGCATTGTCTGAGCTGAGATGTCACCTTTTGTTATAAAACCTTAAGTTATCTCAAGGAGGTGACTTCCAAGTACTTCTGGGATTTACATATTAATGATATCTGCAACCCATTCTAAAAGATGGAACAATCCAGGTTTGTTCAATAGATCATTTCAGTGGCAGGACACTATAATGTTTTGCAATAAATTCTGTGCCTCATGATCTTAAACTCCACAAATACCCAATGAAGGAGCAGCGCTCTGAAAGATAGTGCTTCCAAATAAACGTGTTGGACTACAACCTGTTGTTGTGTGATGTTTAACTTTGTCCACCCTGCCCCAAATCTTATTTCGTTTGTTCTGAATGGCATCAGGGTTCTTGACTGGTTGGAATGTACTCATCTCAGCAATTGCAAAGTATTCCATCATAACCAGCCTTGTGCAACATAGACAGTCGACAAGGGAGTCCAACGATGGGTTACTCACCACAGAACACTGACCCACTACTGTGGTTATAAGACAAGATTTTTTTGTATGGCTGTTCGGGAGATATGGTGGTGCTAAGATAACATTTAGTGGGCTAATAATCCAGACCCTCAGGCTGACACATTGAAGGTTGGGCTAAAATCCGACCAAAACAGTTAGAAGAATTTCAATTCCATTAATAAAGTCAAATTATAGCCTCAGGAGCAGTTTAAATTATAATTTAAACAAAAATTAACAATTATGAATACTACAACTTTATTAGGGTAAAGTTAAACAAAATAGCTTAATTAATAGCAATAATTTAAGCCCTTTGAAGAGGCCGACAGGGAGCAAAGATGGGGTGGTGGGGGAGATAGATGTGAGGGAGAGACCGTCCAGTCCCGCAGAAACCAAATAAAAGCCCACATACTGTCATAACAGGCAAGGGTTCAGTCCTGGGAGTGACCCACAGCAGCGTCACCAGGGGGATCTGATTGTTTGGAGCACTGATGCCCCCGCTGGTGCCTCCGCAAGTTGCTGGAACACGCAAACCTGCGCCCACATTCTGCGCAGGGGAAGGGCCTTTCCCCAGTGTGAACCCGCTGGTGCTTCAGCAGGTCAGAGGAATCACTGAATGCTTTTCCACACTCAGGGCAGCTGAAGGGCCTCTCCCTGGTGTGGATCCGCCAATGGGTCTGCAGGGTGCCAGCTTGGGTAAAGTCCTTCCCACATTCGGGACAGCTGAAGGGCCTCTCCCCGCTGTGGATCCGCCGATGGGTCAGCAGGTGGGAGGACTGGGTAAAGCCCTCCCCGCACTCAGGGCAACTGAAGGGCCTCTCCCCCGTGTGGACCCGCCGATGGATCAGTAGGTTGGAGGCCTGGGTAAAACCCTTCCTGCACTCGGGGCAGCTAAAGGGCCTCTCCCCGGTGTGGACCCGCCGGTGGGTCAGCAGTCTGGAGGCATAGGTAAAGCCCTTCCCGCACTCGGGGCAGCTGAAGGGTCTCTCCCCAGCGTGGACCTGCCGGTGGGCCAGCAGGTCGGAGAAACAGCTGCAGGCTTTCCTACACTCCGGACAGCTGAATGGCCTCTCCCCATTGTGGACCCGCCGGTGCCTCAGGAGGGAGGAGGAATTGGTGAAGGTCTTCCTGCACTCGGGGCAGCTGAAGGGCCTCTCCCCGGTGTGGAGCCGCCGGTGGGCCAGCAGGGTGGAGGTCCGCGTAAAGCCCTTGCCACACTCTGGGCAGCTGAAGGGCCTCTCCCCTGTGTGGACCTGCTGGTGCTTCAGCAGGGTGGAGGAACTGCTGAATGCTTTTCCGCACTCAGGGCATGGAAACGGCCTCTCCCCTGTATGAACCCGCCGGTGAGTCTGGAGGTTGGAGGAATCACTGAAGGCCTTCCCGCACTCAGGGCAGGAGAATGGTCTCTCCCCGCTGTGACTGCGACGATGAATTTCCAGGGCAGACGGGACACAGAAACCTTTCCCGCAGTCGCCACATTTCCACGGTTTCTCCACAAGGCAGGATCCTTCGGGTTTCTCCATGGCCGAAGCTTCAGCTGCACACAAACTCGTGTAGAGCTCCTCCTTGCCGTGAATTCCACTTTCCACACACTATAACTGTTTCAGGCTCCACACTCAGTGCGCTGCAACAGTAGGGTCTCTCATCCAGTCTCACTGATGCTCAAAACATACTCAAACAGGAACCAAAGGGCTTTGCTCCTTCTCACAGAATCATAGTTGGAAATCGTTACTGTCCCAATGGATTGAGTGACTGTCAGACATTGACGTGAAAGTGAGGACTGCAGACGCTGGACAGTCAGAGTCGAAAAGTGCGGCGCTGCAAAAGCACAGCAGGTCAGGCAGCATCTGAGGAGGAGAGTCAGTGTTTCAGGCATAAGCCCTTCACCTATTGATTTTGAAACTTCAATCTTTAAATCTTTAAATAATCTGTAAAAAGCGATTACAAAAGTCATCACTGTCAGAACAGGGTAGAAATTCAGAACAAGTAATCCTACTTTCTGCGGAACATTCTTTTCTCTTGTTAGTCCACAAAATTGAAAGCACCATCCCACTATCTCTCTCCCCCTCTTGGCCCACGTCCCTTTCAACCCTTCCTATTCATATACCCATCCAGATGCCTTTTAAATGTTTAGATTTTACCAGCCTCCACCACTTCCACTGGCAGCTCATTCCTTACACGCACCACCCTCTGAATGAAAGAGTTGCCCCTTAGGTCCCTTTTAAATCTCGACCCCCACCCAAAACCTATTACCGTGTAATTCTGGACTCCCCCCAACTGAGGGAAAAGACCTTGTCCATTTACCTTATCCATGTCCCTCACGATTTTATGGAAGTCTATAAAAGGTCATCGTTAGTTTCTGACACTTGAAGGAAAATGGCCACACCTTATTCAGCTCAAATCCTGACAACATTGTTGTAAATCTTTTCTGAAGTTGAAACTTTATTGCTGGAACAGCACAGCAGGTCAGGCAGCATCCAGGGAACAGGAGATTCGACGTTTCGGGCACAGGCCCTTCTTCAGGAATGAGCAGAGAGTGTTCAGCAGGAGAAGATAAAAGGTAGGGAGGAGGGACTTGGAGGAGGGGCGTTGGAAATGTGATAGGTTTTCTGAACCCTTTCAAGTTCAGACAACATCCTTCCTATAGGAGAGAGACCAGAATTGCACACAATTTTCCAAATGTGGATGAACCAATGTCCTGTACAGGTACAACATAACCTCCCAAATCCTGTACTCAGAGGATTGGGAAAGTTTTCAAAACCCAGAAAAGACAACTGGAAAGAATGGAGGGACTAACTGACCTTTTGAGACTCAGCTTGGAGGTATCAACACCTCTGGGAGAATAGGGGAAGGAAGCCAAATGTGCTGGAGCCAAGGCGGAGGAGGAACAGAGGATACATAGCTGGTTTGAAGCTGCAATGAGGAATAGTGCACGTGCTGTACTTGTACCTGTTGCATTTACTTGTGGGAATTGGGTGCATTTTGAAACGGAAAACAGGAACGGTATCTACCCCTCCACCCTCCCAATTGTACCAGCCACCACCACTTCCTTTGGCAGTTTGTTCCATGCACGCACACCCTCTGCGTAAAGAGGTTGTCCCTCAGGTCCCTTGTAAACCATGCCCCTCTCACCTCAAACATATGCTGTCTAGTTTTGGACTCCCCTACCCTGGGGAAAAGACCTTGGGTGTTCATCCTATCCATGTCTCTTACAAAGATCTATACGGTCACCACTCAGCCTCTGATGCTACAGAGAAATTATCCCTGGCCTATTCAGCCTCAAACCATCCAACTCTGGGAACAGCGTTAAAAAAAGTTTTTACGACTACTTTCAAAGTTTCACAAAATCTTTCCTATACCAGGGAGGTCAGAGCTGAACGCAATATTTGAAAACTGGCCTAACAAATGTTCTCTACAGCTGCAACATGATCTCCCAACTCCTGTAATGAATGCTCAGACCAATAAAGGGCAGCATGTGAAACACCTTCTTCACTATCCTGTCTACCTGAGACACCACTTTCAGGGAACTATGAACCTGCACTCCAAGGTCTCTTTGTTCTGCAACACTCCCCTTAACTGTGTCAGTCCTGCCCGTATTACTTGACCAAAACATACCACCTCACATTTCTCTAAATTAAACTCCATCTCCCACTCCTCAGCCCATTGGTCCATCTGATCAATTCTAATTTATAGGTAACTCTCCTTTCTTACTCCCTCAGAGCTGAAAATCTCCATCCCACACACTCTCCCTCCATTTTCACTTTGCTGAACCTAATCCCTGCTGTACCTTATCCAGAAGGGTCTGGCTCATGCTGATTAACAGGCCCACACTGAGAGGAGATGGAATTGATACATACAGAATACTGAACAGCCTGGACAGAGTGGATGTTGGGAAGATGATTCTATTAGTAGAAGAGACGAGGACTCAAGGGCACAGCCTTAGATTAAAGGGAAGACCTTTTAGAATGGAGATGAGGAGAAATATCTTCACCCAGAGAGCAGTGAATTTATGGAATTCATTGCCATAGAAGGCTGTGGAAGTCAGGTTGCCGAGGATATTTAAGACTGAGACAGATGGGTTCTTGAGTATCAAGGGGATTGAGGTTTAGGGGGAGAAAGAGGGAAAAGAGGTCTGAGAAACTTATCAGCCATGATTGAATGATATAAGCAGATCTGATAGGTTGAATGGTCTAATTTCTGCTTCTACGTCTTATGGTCTCTTGCTGTACTGGACACAGAGGGTGAGCATTGGAAGCAGGAGTAAACAATTTGGAGTTTCGAGCATGCCCCAGCATTGAATAGATCATGGCTGCATATGAATATCCCATACCTAGGTGAATAGGCTGGGAATTTTTCACTGGAGTGTAGGAGGTTCAGAGGTACCTTTATAGAGGTTTATAAAATCATGAGGGGGATAGATAAGGTGAATGGCGGGTATTCTTTCCCGAGGGTGGGGGTTTCAAGATTTGGGAGAAAATTTTGAACGTGAATAGAGAAAGATTTAAGAGACTGGAGGAGGACTTTTTTTTTTAAGAAAGAGTGATTTGTGTGTGGAATGTCCAGAGGAAGTGGTGCATGCAGGAATAGTTACAAAGTTTAAAAGATGTTTGAGTAAGTACATGTAGAGGAAAGGTCCAGAGGAAAGGTCCAGAGGAAAGGTCCAGAGGAAAGATTTGGGAGAAAATTTGTGAATAGAGAAAGATTTAAGAGACTGGAGGAGGACTTTTTTTTTTAAGAAAGAGTGATTTGTGTGGGGAATGCCCAGAGGAAGTGGTGCATGCAGGAATAGTTACAAAGTTTAAAAGATGTTTGAGTAAGTACATGGATAGGAAAGGTTCAGAGGAAAGGTTCAGGTCCAAACACTGGCAGGTGGGACTAGTTTAGTTTGTGAACATAGTCAGCATGGACTAGTTGGACTAAAAAGTGTCTGTTTCTGTGCTGTGTGACTCTGTAACTGTTCTGTACTGATCTTAAAGCCATTTTCTTGCCTTCCCCCAGAACCATCCACTTCTTTGTTGTTCAACAATCAGATGAACTCAGCTTTGAATATATTCAGTGAGACATCCCCACTTCTGAACTCAATTCCTCTTGCTATTACACCACTTGCAGGGTGTAACTCGGCAGGGGCACGCTGTATTCTTCTATGTTCTATGTTCTATGTACACCACTTGCCTTGCTGATTGTTTGCTGCACCTGTCTGACAAACTGGCATTGACTGATGTAAAAGGACTCTGAGGCCCTTTTATACATCCACAAATCATTCCTGATGAAGGGCTCATGCCCGAAATGTCGACTCTCCTGTTCCTTTGATGCTACCTTGCCTGCTGTGCTTTTCCAACACTACACTTTTTGACTCTAATCTCCAGCATCTGCAGTCCTCACTTTCTCCACATCCCAATATATCACAATTTAAACAATACACCTCCTTTCTGTTTTTCATTCCACAGCAAAGGTTATAACTTCACATTGTGGTCTTCTCTCCATCGGGAAGACTGAGTGTAAACTGGGTAATGGCTCACCAAACATTGCAGCTGGGTTCGCAGAGGCCAACTAGATTTTCCAGTCACTACCCATTTTAATTCCCCTTTCCACTCCCTTCCTGACATGACCATCTTTGGCCTCCTCCATTGCCACAATGAACCAAACCGCAAGTTGGAGGAACAACACTTCACCTTCCGCCTGGGCAGCCTACAGCCCAGAAGACTCAACGTTGAGTTCTCCAATTTCAAAAAAAACTCCTTTCCCACAACCACCCCATGAAGGAGCGACGCTCCGGAATCTAGTGCTTCCAATTAAACCTGTTGGACTATAACCTGGTGTGCTATTTGTAACTTCGTACACCCCAATCCAACACCGGCATCTCTAAATCCCTTCCCATCCCATCCCCCGACTCCATTCCCAGCCCATCCCCCTCCCTTTCACTCCTCCCTGGCATCAACCAGATTCCACCCTCCCATTGACCAACCAGGTCGTACCCTCAGTACCTGTCTTCACCCATCCCCACTTCACCACCCTGCCCCCGGCACCCCCTTTATCTGCAGCTCGCCTTACACACTCTCCCCCCGCGCCGTGAAGACTTTTCCAGAGTCTGTCCCCTCCCTGGATTCACTCCCTTTCCTTTCAAGTCAACAATTGGACCCCAGAATGAAAAATAAATGGAAAAGGGGACGAGTTAAGAGAGTGCAGTACTCACAGATCTTGCACAGTGGAAAGAATTTGTAGTCTGGGTGAAGCTCAAACTTCAGAGAGAGAAAGAGAGGAGCAAGAATAGCAGCTTCAGCAATTCATTGTCCAACTTCCGCACTCAGACAATGGAGTGGCTTTGGGGGAGGACCAGTCTCCTTCCGGTCCTCCAGGGCCCCCTACTGGTCAATGAAAAGACGATCGCGCGCCTTTTTTTTGCGGACAGCGCTGCGCATGCCCAATGTTTTGCTGACACTGGCGAGCGTGCGCAGTATGCTCTATCGGGATGCTGGTGTTGCTGACAGATTTTAAGTGTCCAAATGTCAATAGGAAAAAAAAGGCTAGAGCCACAATTTTTTTCCCTGTGGCTCGATAGTTTTCTCCTTTTGCATTTTGTCTGGCTGCTCAACTTTTGTATGTCTTTTCTCCTTGTTGAGTGGGTGGGCGGCATGGCGGGAAGACCAGAACTGGAGGGCATAGGTTTAGGGTGAGAGAGGAAAGATTTCTGAGGGTCCTTAGGGGCAAGTGTATGGAATGAGCTGCCAAAGGAAGTGGTGGAGGCTGGTACAATTACAATATTTAAAATGCATCTGAATGGGGATATAAATAGGAAGATTCAGACGGATATGGACTAAATGCTGGCAAATGGGTCACTAGATTAATTAGGATATCTGATCGGTGTGGACAGAAGTTTGTTTCTGTGTTCTACAACTCTATGACTCAATTTTTACATAATCAGAACCAATTTTATGAGACTAGGAATAGGCCATTCACCCTTTCCAGCCTGTCCTGAGCTGTGGCCTATCTATGCATATTTCAGTGCAAGGTTCAGGAAGATTTCAGCAGCTCATTTAAAAAATTTAACATGCTTTCAGACTTTAACGATGTTTCTGAATATATCATTTTAGCTAGTCTCATTTTTAAAGATCAGACGTTTGTCACCACTCCCGATTCCCAGTTTAGTCATCACCATGCATTGTCTCTCTCCCTTCTGAGAAGGGCTTGATACAGCAATCAAAGAGGGCTCGAGGCATGAGAAAGACCAGGGATGTGGTGCACTGGGGAGAAAAGAGAGAGAATGCATACGGAGCAGAAAATGGATGCGAGGTAGAGAAACAGAAAATGGACAGGGGTAGAGGGTGTGCTTAGAGAAAGACTGGGGTGGGGGGGAACAGAGGGTGGGGAGAAGAGGAGGACGACTTGCAGGCA
>NC_057753.1:10411892-10422755 GCF_004010195.1 Chiloscyllium plagiosum
AGAGATGCAGAGGATGGGGGGGGAGAGAAAGAGAGAAAATGGACGGGGCTGCTGTGGGTGGTGGGTGGAATGGATGGGGGCACTGTGGGTGGGGAGAAGTCAACAGATGGCGCTATGGGTTGCGAGGAACGTATGGATGGGGCACTTTGGGTGGCGGTGGTGGAATGAATAGGGGGAAGCTGTGGTTGGGGGTGGGGAATGGACGGTGGTGCTGTGGGTGAATGGGCGGGGGCACTGTGGGTAGTGGACGGAATGGGATGTTTGTGTCTTGGAGGTAGGGGCTGGTGGTGAAAGCATCCCAGCCACTCCCAGCATCTCCTTCTCTACACACATGCAGTGGAAAGTTTTGAGTCTGGGTGGGATGCTGTTCGGAGGGTCAGTGTGGACTCAATGGGCCGAATGGCCTGCTCCCACACTGGGGATCCTATGATTACAAGAGCTGTAAAACCAGCAACTTCTAATTGGTGAAGTAAAAGACTAGGAACTAATCTTTAAGCAGTTTTCCATTTATTCACTCTATTTGCTCTTTCAACATTACTTGAATTTAAGGTGTTCCATTGTAGTGTTTAATTATGATCCATGAGAAGCAGCATCCAGTCTCATCTGAGTGCAGAACCAACTCAACTGACTGAACAAGCGTAACAACTCTTCTGTCTACTCTTTAGATGTGACATCCTCTCCCTCTCTCTCTGTTGACCCAACAGGACCCAACTTACTGTCCAAGTTGTTACGCATGGGCGGCACGGTGGCACAGTGGTTAGCACTGCTGCCTCACAGCGCCTAAGACCCGGGTTCAATTCCCGCCTCAGGCGACTGACTGTGTGGAGTTTGCACGTTCTCCCCGTGTCTGCGTGGGTTTCCTCCAGGTGCTCCGGTTTCCTCCCACAGTCCAAAGATGTGCAGGTCAGGTGAATTGGCCATGCTAAATTGCCCGTAGTGTTAGGTAAGGGGTAACTGTAGGGGCATGGGTGGGTTGCGTTTCGGCGGGTCAGTGTGGACTTGTTGGGCCGAAGGGCCTGTTTCCACGCTGTAATGTAATCTAATCTAATCTAGGATTACCAGAGCTGGAAGTACTACTCTCGAAATATGATTGGCTGATCTACAGTTTGTTTGTGCTGCATAGCATAAAGATTTAAAAGCTGCTAGCCTGATCTCGCACAAAGCACAACAGACTGTTCACCCGTGGCTGTGCAGAGGAGAAATTTCACAAAATAACAACACTTACCAGTCCCACTACACTGTGTTACCCATAGGGGAGGGGGAGGGGAAGTACAGTGTTTTACTCTCAGGCGTTGGAGGGGAGGACACAGTTTCAGGCAGTGTGTGCAGTTAAAATTAAACCCTGTGCTTTTTTTGTCTTAAAAAATTCAAACTGCATTGACTTGGGGGAATAAAAAAATGAAGAAAAGGGAGCTCAGAAAGTGTCCTCCCCCCAACTGATACACACACTCACAACCAGAGACACTGGTCCAAGTCCAGGAGTAAATGCTGTAAAGGTGGTGTTGATAGTGAGGAGGATGGTCTCCAGCTACACTCTGAGATCGATTAGCTGGTAAGTGGGGCCAAGCGATGGAATTTAATCTCCGGGCATTCTGGGAAATTTAATAAGGAAGGAAATACCCAATAAATAGTAGGTTCCTACAGAGTGCTGAGCAACAAAGGGACCTTACTGTCCAAGTCCAGGGATTCCCAAAGGTGTCAGTACAGGTAAAACAGTGGGGAGGCGGGAGGTGAGGAAGGCATAGATTTGTACATTTTCACACAGAGGGTGACGCGTGTGTGGAATGAGCTGCTAGAAGAAGTAGTGGAGGCTGGTACAACTACAACATTTAAGAGGCATGTGTATGTGTATGTGAATGGGTAGGGTTTAGAGGGATATGGGCCACATGCTGGCAAATGGGGTAGATTAATTTAGGATATCTGGTCAGCATGGACGAGATGGACTGAAGGTATAGTTTCTGTACAACTCTGATTCTGTACAACTCTCTGACCATCCACTTCATTTTGAAATATTTTCACTGCTACCGTGGGCGGCACGGTGGCACAGTGGTTAGCACTGCTGCCTCATAGCGCCAGAGACCCGGGTTCAATTCCCGCCTCAGGCGACTCTCTGTGTGGAGTTTGCACATTCTCCCCGTGTCTGCGTGAGTTTCCTCCGGTTTCCTCCCACAATCCAAAAATGTGCAGGTTAGGTGAATTGACCATGCTAAATTGGCCGTAGTGTTAGGTAAAGAGGTAAATGTAGGAGTATGGGTCTGGGTGGTATACGCTTCGGCGGGTCGGTGTGGACTTGTTGGGCCGAAGGGCCTGTTTCCACACTGTAAGTAATCTTGCAACACCCTGTCAGAAAGCTCCAGGTCCTGACACCTCCTTCCTCACGTCTCCTGTGTATTTTAAATCAATAATACCTGTGGTATGTTACTGGGTTAGTACTTTAAACACACAGACACATACAATATAATCAGAATTTCTATTCAGTACAGACAGTGATGACTTCTTTGAACTTTGTTTACAGGGTATCAGAAGGGGAGGATCTGCAGACCAGAAATCTCGGAAGAAATTCCATAACAAGATCTGACAGGGTCACTCAATATCATTGGGGGTTTGAATCTGGAAGGAGAAATCTATTCTACCTACTTCAAAAGGTACTGGACATCAGTATGACTAGATAGACAGGAACACAACAGTGAACTGAGCTTTAACCGTTGCACAGACTGTGAGAGAGTGTATCAGATTAGATTAGATTCCCTACAGTGTGGAAACAGACCCTTTGGCCAAACAAGTCCACACCGACCCTCCAAAGAGTAACCCTTTTCCCTCTGACTAATGCACCTAACACTACGGGCAATTTAGCTTGGCCAAATCACTTGGCCTGTACATCTTTGGACTGTGGGAGGAAACCGGAGCACTCAGAGGAAACCCACACAGACATGGGGAGAATGTGCAAACACCACACAGACAGTTGCCCGAGGCTGGAATCAGACCTAGGACCCTGGCGCTGTGTGGCAGCAGTGCTAACCACTGAGCCACCATGCCACCCATTAGTGAGCTGACTATGGGAAGGAACTTTAACTAGTTACACAGACTGAGAGAGAGAGAGCTGGGGCTATTTTCTTTACCCTGGAGCATCAGAGTCTGAGGGGTGACCTTATCGAGGTTTATAAAGTCATGAGGGACATGGATAGGGCGGATAACCTAAGTCTTTTTCCCCAGAGTGGGGGAGTAGAAAACTTGAAGACATAGGTTTAAGGTGAGAAGAGCAAGATTTAAAAGGGACTTAAGGCACAACGTTTCATGCAGAAGGTGGTGCATGTATGGAATGAGCTGCCAGATGAAGTGGTGGAGGTGGATACAATTACAAAATTTAAAAGGTGTCTGGGTGAATACTTCAGGTTTAGAGGGATATGGGGCAAATGCTGGAACTTGGGACTGGGTCAGATTGAGACATCTGCTCAGCATGGATGGTCTGTTTCCATGCAGTGTGACTCTATAAGTCTATAGCTCTATGACTGAAACCAATCTTTTTACTAATAATCTTGCTGCTGGTTTTTTTTTAGTGCACCCAGTTTCAGGAGATTTGTGTTGGTAAAAGTGGCATATGCCCCCTATTCTGGGAATTCTGGAAAATATAAAGGGGCTGTTAAAAGTATTTTAATTTTGGGAATACTGGGTCTTGTGAAAGCAAGGCATTTTCAGAGAAATTCTCCACAACTGGCGGACTAGTTTTCCCATGGAATGTTACACAGATATTAAAAATGTTACATTCTGTAAAACATTTTCCTGAAAAATGGAGTAGAATTCAACTTGCTAATGTGAAACAAATGTTGGAGAGAAAGGAAACTGCCAAGATCAAAAAGGTTGATGAAAGTCAACACTCGTCAGATAGTTTTTCTGTTCTAGACACATTCACTGGAGACACCAGAAGAGGGGCATCTCATACCTCGTCCTTCAATTAGTTTTGAAATATTGTTTGTGTATCTTAATTGTTAAGTCGTACCGAGTACATAGAAAGATGGCTGTGGTTGTTGGAGGTCAGTCATCTCTGGTCCAGGATGTGTCTACAGGAGTTCATAGGATAGTGTCCAAGGCCCAATCATCTTCATCAACGACCTTCATCCATCACAATAACTCATCTCCAAAAGAGATAATCTGACCACTGGCCCGTGATATTCAACAGTTTTACGGTCACTAAATATCCCACTATCAACATGCTTGGGGTTTACCATTGATCAGAAACTCAACTGGACTAACCACATATACAGAATGGCTACAAGAGCATGTTACAGACCAGGAATGCTGCAGCGAGTAACTCACCTCTTCCTCACTCTCCCCTGCTCCCCCCCAACCACCCATTGTTCTGACAAACGGGGAGACCAATCTTTGGTCAACCCTGGAGGACCGGAAGAAGACTGGTCCTCCTGCCAATCAGAGCCCCCCATGCAGAAGATGGACCCTGAGCTTCTGAAGCTGTTGCTGCTCCTGTCTCTCTCTGAATGAAGATTGAGCTTCATCCCAGACTGCAACTTCCTTCCTCTGTCTAACAACTGTGAGGACAACACTCTCCTTTCTCACCCTCCCCTCCTTTTCCATTTCTTTTCTCATCCTGGGGTTCAATTGTTGATTTGTCGGAGCTGGAGGGAAAGCAAGTCAATCCAGGGAAAGGTACAGACTCTGGAAACGGTTGCTCTCGATCTGTGTTTATTAATGACATTGACAGGCTTTGTTTCCTCAGCTTGACACATTTATTTGTCTGGCAAAAAGGATGACTTCTTGATCTGCCATCAGGACAGATGCGAGAATATTGAATCTGCATGAGAAACAGGGTGCTGGTCAGGGGTCAGATTCCCTCTAAGAGCTCTTTGTAAGAGCTTGTTGATTTGATTTATTGCCACATGTACCACATTCAGTTGGTGGAGTTGTGGATAGTATGGAGGGCTGTTGTAGTTTGCAACGAGACATTGACAAGATGCAGAACTGGGCTGATGGAGTTCAACGTGGAAAGGTATGAAGTCATCCACTTTGGAAGGTTGAATTTGAATCCAGAGGACGGGGTTAAAGGCAGGATTCTTGGCAGTGTGGAGGAACAGAGGGATGTTGGGGTCCATGTCTGCAGATCCCACAAAGTTGTCATGCAAGTTGATAAGGTTGTTAAGAAGGCGTAGGGTGTGTTTGCTTTCATTTGCAGGGGGACTCTGTTTAAGAGCCTATTCTGTAGCTCTATGTTAGACCACACTTGGAATATTCTGTTCAGTTCTGGTTGCCTCATTGTAGGAAAGATGTGGAATCTTAGAGAGGGTGCAGAGGAGATTTACTAGGGCCCTGCCTGGGCTGGAGGGCATGTGTTATGAAGAAAGGTTGAGGGAGTTAGGGCTTTTCTCATTGAAGCGAAGAAGGGTGAGAGTTGTCTTGATAGAGATATACAGATGTTGAGAAGCATAGATAGAATGGATAGCCTTGCCAGAAATGCCTATTATGAGGGGGCATAGTTTTATGATATTTGGAGGAAGGTTTAGGGGAGATGTCAGGATAGGTTCTTTACTCAGTTAGTGGTGGGTGCATGGAATGCACTGTCAGCAGAGGTAGTGGAGTCACATACATTAGGGTCATTTTAAGCAACTCTTGGATAGGCACATGAAACCTGTCAATTAGTCTGATCTTAGAGTAGGATAAAAGGCCAGCACTACATCAAGTGCCAAAGAGCCTGTACTGAGCTGTACTGTTCTTTGTACCTAAGTACAGTCAAACATTTCGATTTGTGAGCAGAACAGTCAGATCCTAGAAAACAAGGACATGCAGGTCATACTGTGCTTAGACAGAGCGAGGTACACAGGGTTACGACCGCACAGGAGATGCACAAAAGCAAGGTCAACATTAGATTTCAAATTTTAGAGCTCCATTCAGCAGTCTAATAATGGCAGGGAAGAAGCTACTCTTGAACCTGTTGGTGTTTGTGTTCAAGCTTCTGTATCTTCTTCCTGACAGAAGAGGGTATAGGAGATCATTACCGGGGTGGGAGGGGACTTTGATGATGTTGCCAGCTTTTCCATGACAATGAGAAATGAAGGTGGATTCCATGGATGGGAGGTCGGCTTCCATGATGGACTGTGCTGCGCCAGTGATGCACCCAAATACAATGCTTTCTGTGGTGCATCTGTAAATGTTGGTGAGGGCCCTTATAGACATGCTGAATTTCTTAAGCCCCCTGAGGAAGAAAAGGTGTTGTTGTGCCTTCTTGACCATTGCATGGGTAGATATTTCGCCACTCCTTTCTCATTCTTTCTAACGTCTTTATTTGATGCAGTCACACAGTCAGTTTCATACCTTGTGCTAATACTTTTGAAGGACTTCTTCAGAAGGATAAAATGTGTCGAGGGGCAAAGACAGTGTACGTATTAAATATTTAAACTTGATTATATTTTACTGAACAGAACAGCTTATAAATGGTAAAATGGGTAAACTTAACAGGCATTATGAAGGGTGAGAGTGTGCAGTATTTCGAGGTGCATGGTAAAACAGGACTGAGTCTGCACGACTTTGACAAGAGGAGGTCATGTCTGACAAATCTATTTGGATTCTTTGAGCAGGTAATGGGTACGTTAGGCAAAAGGAGAGCCAGTGGACATGAGCGGTTTAGATTTCCAGAAGGCCTTTGACAAGGTGCTTTTCAGGAGGCTGCTAAATAAGAGTCCCTGGTGTTTGGGGTAAGGTACTGGCACGGACAGAGGATTGGCTGATTCTCAGGAGGCAGAGATTTGGCACAAAGGGTCTTTTTCAGGATGGGGCAGGTGGAGTTCCGGAAGGGGTCCATGCTGGGAAGGCTTGGACAGGCCAGGAGAATGGCCAGAGAAGGGGCAGATGGAATTCAATGTGGTAGAGTCTGAGGTTATGCATTTTGTGGGAAGACCAGAAGCAGAGACTATTTTCAAAATGGGAAAGGCTTCGGAAATGTGAAACACAGAAGGACTTGGGAGTCCCAGCTCAGGATTGACAGATGACACTAAGGTCGGTGGAGTTGTGGATAGTGACGAAGGATGTTGTAGGTTACAGAGAGACATAGATAAGCTGCATCATCTCAGCTCTTCCTCCCTGCATTGTCCCAACCATGCAAAAATCCATCCAACTGTGTCTTGAATATACTTAATGAAGCTGCCTCTACAACTTCCTCAGGCAGAGAATTCAATAGATTCACTAGTTTCCAGGAAAATCAGTTCCTCCTCATCTCTGTCCTAAATCTACTCCCCCTAATCTTGAGGCCTAGTCTAATCCACCAGAAATGACTGGATAGAGTAGTGCTTCATCCCCACAGTGCAATGAATTCCCACTTTCCACCAAAATCCTGGATGTACTCACTCAGTTGCTGTCTCACAAATTAAAGATTTCATTGCAACTTATTCTGATCCCAGTAGGGGCAAAACATCTTGGAAAGCTGCTCTCAAAGTCCGGTGTTCACAGCCACACTTCTGCTTTCACCGAAGACGATAGAGTCATCCAGCGTGGAAACAAACTGTTGCGTCCGACTCGTCGTGCTGACCAGATATCCCAAATTAATAGAGTTCCTTTTGCCAGCATTTAGCCCATATACCTCTCTTCATGTACCCATCCAGGTGCCTTTTAAATGTTGTCATTGTACCAGCCTCCGCCACTTCCTCTGGCAGCTCTTTCCAGACATGCATCACCCTCTGTATGAAAAGGTTGCCCCTCAGGTCCCTTTCCCTCCTTAAACCTGTGCCTCTCTCGTTCTGGACTCCCGTACCCTGTGGAAAAGACCTTAGGTATTCAGCCTATCCATGCCCCTTATAAACTTCAATAAGGTTGTTAAAGTACAGATTTGAGACGGCCCTGGGAATCCCTTGTGAACTGAACCTGTAAGCCTCTCTTGGTTTGTCCCGGAGATCGTACTCTTTGGAAGTCTGAAATAAAAAAAACCTCTTACAGACAGTTTATTTTAATTTTAGTCACTTAAAGCATAACACTGTTACTGAGAAGCTAAACTAACTGGGTTCTAATAACCCAGGCGAGTAGGATATCAGCTGTTCAAGACCCCTGGCAGGCTACTCTGCTGTACTGTCTCAAACAGGCTTCATTTATACAAAAAGTTTACAAAAAGCACTGCATGTTCTTAATTAGACAGATAACAGTAAAAGACAATAATTCATAAGGAAGAAAAGTGAATTGACAGATCTGTGCGCACTGTGATCACTCCTACAGACCTTGAGCTATCCGTCAGGTGGGAAAAACAAATCCAGCCGAGTTAGGTATCTGCTGGTGAGATAAATTCCTATAAAGTAGTACCAGTCTAAATTAAGTGGGAGATGTCATAAGGTAACCTTGCATAGCTCACATATCTAGGTAAAAACAATGACTGCAGATGCTGGAAACCAGATTCTGGATTAGTGGTGCTGGAAGAGCACAGCAGTTCAGGCAGCATCCAAGGAGCTTTGAAATCGACGTTTTGGGCAAAAGCCCTTCATCAGGAATAAAAGCAATTAAAAGCAATTTATTCCTGATGAAGGGCGTTTGCCCGAAACGTCGATTTTACTGCTCCTCGCTCACATATCTGATACACTGGTTTTACAAAATGGCTTCTTAGCAAGGAGGGCAAACATTTGACCATAAAATGACTTGCTGACAGATTGTGTCAGAATCTCTTCAATGTTAGGTTTAGAACAATTTTAAGTTGGGAGCAGACTCTTGCTTTTTATCTTAAGCCCTGAATCATTTTGTACCTGAGGCTGAAATGTTCCCGTAAAGTTGCATTTAAACTGATTCATTAGTCTCAAATTAAACATGCTTTCTTTTCAGGGTTGTGATTCAAATTCAAATAAGACATAAGATCTGATTAGTTAGAATTGACAGTGGGGCAGTCTGTGAAGTTTTAGAGTGGTGTGCAAGAACAGCAAGTAAGTTAAAGCTTCATCAATATTACCTTTTACAGAGTTTGCATTTCATAACCAGTAATGGCTACTCAAAATTATCAAAGTCTCAAACATACAATTAAATTCAATCCATAGCAAGTAAGCACAAAGAGTTAATTTTCTACTGGCTTCAGCAGTCCCAGCGCTAAAATGGTCTCTCTGTCTCTCTCTCTTTCTCTCTGTGTCCTTTTGAACTCTCAAGTCAGGGACTTGTAACAGAAAAGATGTTTTTCCCTCTGTGTCTGCCTAGCTTGAAAGGGGTAATAAGAATCTGTTATAATTGATAGGATCTGACCGTCAATTACAAGGCTTTCGATAGTACCGAGTTTCATTTCAGGGTCAGAATCAAACACTGTCGTGAATTTCACAAGGGAACAGCCGTGAATGTTATCACTCGGTGTCCTGTTTACACAGATTCACTGATGTTAAGGCAAGTGTTCTTAATTGCCTTCGAGCATCCTGTTATCACTTGGTGAGAACAGATGTTTTAATCTTCTGCATAACATGGGTACCCCCTTTTTTTTCCCGGAGCCTCCTTGCCTGTCTATTTTTTAGTGTGCAGCAAATGTGTCCTATAATTCAACATTACATTTTAGTCTAAACGTTTAAAGGACAAGTTTTAAGGCTACAGACTTGCTCAGCCTCGTCTCAACCACCAACAGAAATGACTGGATAAGGTAGGGCTTCATCTCCACAGTGCAATGAATTCCCACTTTCCACCAAAATCCCAGATGTACTCACTCACTCAGTTGCTGTCTCACGAAGGAAACGTTTCATTGTAATTTCTGCTTGCAGGAAGGGCAAAACAGGAAGCTGCTCTGAAAGTCCAGTCTTCACAACCACACTTCTGCTTTCACCGAAGACGATTAGAGTCATGCAGCACGGAAACAAAATTCACATAATTTTGTAAAAATCTAACTACTATGTACTAACTAAAAAAAAAGAAAAAATGTTAATTCTAAAGTTAACTAACCTTTTAATGACTTTGTTGGTGACTGCTTTTTGTAGGAAAGCATTTGAATATTTGGTTGCAGCATGGAGGTCTACAGTTTTAGCTGATCCTCTAGATTGGTATCCGTCATTTGTGACACTAAGGGCGTCTTGATTTTGATTAAATAGGAGAATGTAGATTCACTGCAATAAGTGGTTGAAAAGCAAGAAAGCATTTTTCGTGCATGTTACCGAAGGCATGGGTATTCTATTGCATTTTTCCATATTTCAATCGGATCTTTCTTAGCATCAAATAAGTACTTTAGAATGTCATTTTCTGAAAGATCAATCTGTAGTTCTTTAGGAGCCTTGGAGACATCAACTAGGTGAGATTGAAATGCTAATTTGAGTGTGATGTCATGATTCTCAAAGTCAGAGAACCTTTCATTGCATTCTCCAATTAATAAGTCTATAACAGCTGCGTATTCTTCAAATGATTTGCAAGAATCCTCCTGTTCATCAATGACCTTTGCTAACTGGGAAAAATGTTCATCCGAAAATAAAATAAATGTTGATACGGTTAGACTGTGTAACTATTCTCAAATTTCACTTCAAATGGAAAGCCACGTGCACTGTTGTCATAAGTTGATAAACACTGGTGTACTGGATACCCACAGGCTCTCGCCAACCAGCCTTGGGCAGTAATGGCACCAGTCAGGCGGGGAAGATAACGTACATTCTACCCCAGACAGACACACACACACAGACAGACAAAGACCCACATGCACACATATTAGATTACATTAGATTAGATTACTTTACAGTGTGGAAACAGGCCCTTCGGCCCAACAAGTCCACACCGACCCGCCGAAGCGTAAACCACCCATACCCCTACATTTACCCCTTACCTAACACTACGGACAATTTAACATGGCCAATTCACCTGACCTGCACATCTTTGGACTGTGGGAGGAAACCGGAGCACCCGGAGGAAACCCACGCAGACACGGGGAGAATG
>NC_057753.1:10423396-10437506 GCF_004010195.1 Chiloscyllium plagiosum
AATTTCAGTTACATCACACTGCAAATTTTTGCTATAAATTCTGTGTTAGGATCGAGCCCCCCGCTATCACCTGATAAAGGAGCGTCGCTCCGAAAGCTAGTGTGCTTCCAATTAAACCTGTTGGACAATAACCTGGTGTTATGTGATTTTTAACTTTGTACATTCTACAGTTGCATTATAACTAAATCATGAGCATAGCAGGTGTCGAAATAGCCCTTGTGACTTACCAAATTTTTAATTGCCCCGGTCAGTCTGTGAGGGTTATTTCGTTGAATTTTCTTTTACTCTCTAGTATTTTAAATACATTCATTTTAAGATTAAAATAAAAATAATAAAGGACGAAAAAAACATAAAAGATTTGTTCTGCAAAATTTGGATTCATTCAAAAGGCCACACACAATGGCTTAGAAGGCCGCAGGTTCCCCACCCTTGTTCTAAACCCTTCCTATTCATGGACCCATCCAGATGCTATTTAAATGTGATCATTGTGCTAGTCTCCACCACTTCCTTTGGCAGCTCGTTCCATCACAAACCACTGTCTGTGTGAAAACGTTGCCCCTCAGGTCCCTTTCCCCTTAAACCTCTGCCCCTCTAGTTCGGACTCCCCTACCCTGGGAAAAAGACTTTGGGTATTCACCCGATTCATGCCCCTTTACACTTCAATAAAGTCACCTCTCAGCCTCCCGATGCTCCAGGGTAAATTATCCCTGGCCTATATGCCTTTCCTTGTAGCTCAAACCCTCCAAATCTGGTAACCGCCTTGTAAATCTTTTCTGAGCACTTTCAAGATTTCACAACATTCTTCTATAGGACAGAGACCAGAATTACATGCAACTTTCCAAAAATGGGCTAACCAATGTATTGTACAGCCACAACATGATATCCCAACTCCTTTACTCAATGCTCTGATCAATGAAGGAAAGCATAGGAAATGCCTTCTTCACTGGCCTATCTACCTGCGACTCCACTTTCAAGGAACTATGAACCTGCACTCCAATGTCTCTTTGTTCTGCAACACACCCCTGAAGTGTGTTGGTCATGCCTGGATTGCTGGATCAAAATACAAGCCTCACATATCTCTAAATTATACTCCATCTGCCAGTCCTCGGCCCATTGGTCCATCCAATCAATTCTAATTGATAGTGAACTCTTTTTCCTCTCTTATTCCCTGGAAGCTGAAAATCTCCATCTGACACACTCCCCCTCCATTCTCACTTTGTTGAACATAATCCCTGTTGTACCTCATCCTGAAGGGTCTGGTTCATGCTAATTAACAGGCCACACTCAGAGAGGATCTAACTAAAACATACAGAATCCTGAACGGCCTGGACTGAGTGGACATTGGGAAGATGTTTCCATTGGTTGGAGAGACTAGGACCCAAGGGCACAGCCTTAGAATAAAGGGAAGACCTTTCAGAACGGAGATAAGGAGGAATTTCAGCCAGAGAGTGGTGAATCCATGGAATCCATTGCCAACAAATGCTGTGCAAGCCAGATCACTGAGGATATTAAAGACTGAGCTGGATAGGTTCTTGAGTATCAAGGAGATTGAGGGTTACAGGGACCTGTTGGGCTGAAGGGTCTAATTTCTGCTCCTATGTCTTATGGTCTCTTGCTGTCCTGGACACAGTGGGAGAATTGGGAGCAGGAGTAGGTCATTTGGTCTTTCAAGCCTGCACCAGCATTGAACAGATCATAAATGGATATGAATATACTTACATCCAGGTGGATGGCTGAGACTTTTTCACTGGAGCACAGGAGGTTGAGAGGTGACCTGAAACAAGTTTAAAAAACCATGAGGAGTATAAATGAGGTGAATGGCAGGTGCTGTTTCCTTAGGGTGGGGGTTTAAAGATTAGGGAGCAAATTCTTAAGATGAGAGGAGAAAGATTTTTAAAAGATTTCAAATGTATTTAAAAAAAAAGACATGAGGAGCATTTTGTTTTTGAGAGTGGTTTGTGTGTGGAATGAACATCCAGAGGAAATGGTGGATGCAGGTATGGTTACAACGACATTTGGAGAATTACATGTATATGAAAGATTTAGAAGGACATGGGCCAAAAACTGGCAGGTGGGACAAGTTTAGTTTGAGAACATAGTCAGCATGGACGAGTTGGACTGAAGGGTGTGTTTCTGTGCTGTCTGACTCCAGCTGTTCTAAATTGGTCTTAAAACTATTTTCTTGCTTTCACTCATAAACTCCACTTTCAAGGAACTATAAACCTGTACTCCAAGGTCTCTTTCTTCTGCAACATTCCCCTCAACTGTGTCAGTCCTGCCTGGATTGCTTGACCAAAATGCAACACCTCACATTTCTCTAAATTAAACTCCATCTAGCACACTTTAGCCTATCACCACATCTGATCAATTCTAATTTAAAGTGAATCTCCATCCCACACTCTCCCTCCATTCTTACTTTGCTGAACCTAATCCCTGCTGTACCTCATCCTGAAGGGTCTGGTTCATGCTGATTAACAGGGTCACACTCAGGAGGGATCTAATTGAAACACACAGTCCAAATTGAAACACACAGTTTCCTCCCACAGTCCAAAGATGTGCGGGTCAGGTGAATTGGCCATACTAAATTGCTGGAAATGTGTTGCTGGAAAAGCGCAGCAGGTCAGGCAGCATCCAGGGAACAGGAGAATCGACGTTTCGGGCATAAGCCCTTCTTCAGGAACCCTGAAGAAGGGTTTATGCCCGAAACGTCGATTCTCCTGTTCCCTGGATGCTGCCTGACCTGCTGCACTTTTCCAGCAACACATTTCCAGCTCTGATCTCCAGCATCTGCAGACCTCACTTTCTCCTCATACTAAATTGCCCGTAGTGTTAGGTAAGGGGTAAATGTAGGGGTATGGGTGGTTTACGCTTCGGCGGGTCGGTGTGGACTTGTTGGGCTGAAGGGCCTGTTTCCACACTGTAAAGTAATCTAATCTAATCTCATCTAATCTAAAGTACAGATAGAATACTTTCTGTGGCACATCTGTAAAAGTTGGTGAGGGTAGTTATGGACATGCTGAATTTCATAAACCTCCTGAGGGAAAGAGGTGTTGTTGTACTTTCTTGACTGAGATTGTTTCCATCGTTATTCCAGATGGTGAGAACACTCAAACAACCTATTGTGGAGTTTGCATTGCTGTCAGAAAGCAGTTTGTGTTCAGCAGCAGCGTAGTCACTCAGGCACTTGGTGCTGTGAGACTAAAGGTACAGAGGACCATGAGGAACCAGGGTGTTTCCAACCAACATTCAAACTGATTGTATAAACCTTTGAAGTTTCAAATGAAAACTGGAAGTTCACTTAGCCAAAAGTTAATGGAGGCATCCTGATAAAATGACCAGGAATACTTGGAATCCTGAGAAGGATTCAAGTGAATCCTAGAGAGATGTTGCATCCCTTTGACTATTCCCAGAAAGTGAATGAAATATCAAGATTCATGCAAAGATTTGTGGGAACGCTTGCAGGGAAGTAAAGAAAATTAAATTTACATTTAAGGCCATATATGCTATTCTGCTAAGTTACTCGTATTAATTTTGTCTTTGCTTAAAAACGTGAAAAATTAAAGAACAGTTCTTCGAGTTAATCACTGGGTATTCAAATTTCTCCTCAGAATTAATGATCATAACAAAACTGGTTGTCAATGTGGGATGTTGAATCTGTAGTGTGTGCTTGGTAATGTTTTAATGAACAATATTTCAAAGTGAATTTTATCATGTTAAGTACTAAAGTTTTCTGGAGAGGAAAGATTTGCCCTTGTGTGTTTTGCAACACTTAACCAAGATCAGTTCTATAGAATAAGCGGACAATTTGATGCTAACAGTTGAGAGCTGGGGCAAAACATCAGAAATAATGCAGTCAGGAGCAGAGCAATTAGGGTTAGAAAGTTAGCCAAAAATATAAAACAGATTGGAAAGTTTTGTCAGCTTTTTTAACAGTGTTTGTTCTGTAGAAAATGAGTCTGGGGATTCAATAACAGAGGATAAAGAGATGGGCAGATGAATTGAAAAGAGCTTGAATCTGTCTTCACTAGAGAGGATACAAGTAACACCCTGGAACTAGCTGTAAATCAGGATTTGAAAGGGAGGGAGGAACTGAAGAAAATTACAATTACCAGGGAAGTAGTACTGAGTAAACTATTGGAACTACGGGTTGACAAGTCCCAGGTGCCCGAAGGATTTCATTCTAGATTCTTAAAGAAAAACTGGCTAGTGAAATAGTTAATGCATTGGTTTTAATTTTCCAAACGTCATTAGTTTCAGGGAAGGTTCCTTTACATTGGTAAACTCCTTTCTTCAAAAAGGGAGACAGAACAGGAAACTGCAGACCACTTGTCTTAACATATGTCATAGGGAAAATGTTGAAAGCTATAATTAAAGATGTTATGACAGGGCACTTGGTATAAGTTCAAGGTAATCAGGCAGTGTGAATGTGTTTTTGTCAATAGGAAATAATGTAATAATTTTTTGAAGAACTGCCTCTCCCCACTCTCCAGTGCTGACAGGGAATGAAATCTCTTCCCTCAGTCCCCACATTTCCACAACATCTCTAGTTCTGGTGTCCTTTTGGCTCTGTGTTTCTGATGAACAATTGAAAGTTTGACCACAGTCAGAAAACCTGTACAGTCACCCTCTACTGCGAATAGTTTAATGTTTCTTCAGTCTGTGTAACTGGTTAAAGCTCTTTCCCACAGTCAGCTCACTAGGACACTCTCTTTCCCAACAAGGGGAAAGGTCACACAAAAGTTGAGCAGCCAGACAAAATGCAAAAGCAATAAAATGTCGAGGCACAGGGAAGAAAATTGTGGCTATACTCTTTTTTTCTCCTATCCACGTTTAGACATTTAAAATCTGTCAGTAATATCAATATCCTAAAGAACATACTGCGCATGTTTGCCGGTGTCAGCAATGCAGTGCGAATGCCCGTCGGTGTCAGCAAAACACTAGGCATGCTCTTCGCTGTCCGCAAAAAAAGGCGCGAGACCTTCTTTTGATGAGTGATTAGGGAAGCCTGGAGGACCGGAAGGTGACTGGTCCACCTGCTAGTCAGAGCCCCCTTAGTGTCTGAATGCGGAAGTTGGACATGAGCTTCTGAAGCTGCTGCTGCTCCTCTCTGAATGAAGATTGAGCTTCACCCCAGACTGAAACTTCCTTCCCCTGTCCAACATCTGTGAGTACGGGACTCTATTTTCTCCCTCCTTTTTTCATTTATTTTTCATTCTGGGGTTCAATTGTTGACTTGCAACAACAGAAAGGAAAGGGAGTGAATCCAGGGAGGGGACAGATTCTGGAAAAGTTGGTCCAGGTCTGTGTCTCAAGTGGCAAAGTAGACAGGCAGGAGGCTGCAAGAACACAGCAAGGCAGGCAGCATCAGGAGGTGGAGAAGTCGATGTTTCAGGTGTAACCCTTATTCAAGACTGGGGTGGGTGTATGGAGAGATGCAGATAAAGATAATCTTAAAACTCCCACCCTAGGGAAAGGACACCCACCATTCACCTCCTCTATACCTCTCATGATTTTATTAACCTCTTTAAGGTCACCTCTGAACCTCGTGTGCTCCAGTGAAAAAGAGTGTGGTGCTAGAAAAGCACAGCAGGTCTGGCAGCATCTGAGGAGCAGGTAAATGGACGTTTCGGGCAGAAGCCCTTCATCAGGAACTGCTTTTTCCGGAGAGTAGTGAATCTATGGAATTCTCTGCCCAATGAAGCAGTTGGATGGGTTTTGCATGGTAGGGGAATTAAGGGTAGTTGGGACAATGCAGAGGATGAGCTGAGACGATGGATAGATCAGCCATGATCTTAATGAATGGCGGTGCAGGTTGGATGGGCCAAATGGCCTACTCCCGCTCTTTTACGCTGAAACTGTAACCCTGTATTTCCCATGGCCAACCCACCTAACCTGCACATCCCTGGACACTAGGAGCAATTTAACATGGACAATCCAAATCAAGGCCAGTGAGCAATGTAGTGATGTGGAAAATGACCATCAGAGAATGACAGAAAGGGACAAGGAGGATAAATTTACCAGCAATCAAACTGGATTCGAAAGATCACAAAAATTGAACCTAAAAACGGTGTGTCTGAATGTGCGCTGCATTGTAACAAAAGTGAATGAATTGAGTGCACACATTGAAGAGAATAATTATGATCTGAAACTCCTTACAGAGACATGGCTTCAGGATGACAAGGATTGACCCTGAATATCGAGGGGGTAATCAAATGGGAAGCTAGGTAAAGGTAGAGGGTTGGCACTGCTAATCAAAGCACTGATCACAGGGCAGACTGGTGTCAGCTTGGATTTCAGGTACTGATAGGCGGCACGGTGGCACAGTGGTTAGCACTGCTGCCTCACAGCGCCAAAGACCTGGGCTCAATTCCCGCCTCAGGCGACTGACTGTGTGGAGTTTGCACGTTCTCCCCGTGTCTGCGTGGGTTTCCACCGGGTGCTCCGGTTTCCTCCCACAGTCCAAAGATGTGCAGGTCAGGTGAATTGGCCATGCTAAATTACCCATCGTGTTAGGTAACGGGTGAATGTAAGGGTATGGGTGGGTTACGCTTCGGCAGGTCGGTGTGGACTTGTTGGGCCGAAGGGCCTGTTTCCACACTGTAATGTAATGTAATGTAATCTAATCGATTTCTCGTCCTCTGTTGATCTTCCCAGAGAGTATGATGTCAATCTGTTCTCAGCTCTGTTGGCTTTCTGCTGAAACTTTGACCTCCCCCTTTTACACCTTTCGGAACAATAAAACATTCAGTTAATCAAGCCCCAATCCACAACCTCCCAGCCTGTCAGCCATCCAGACACAGTGTACAGTCATAGCAGGGAATCAAACAAGAAAAATGAAACAAAATTAAAAGAAAGAAGGTGCTCATGTTTAATGTTTGTTCATTTGGAAGGAAACCAGAAATAGGAGTCCCCCAGCATTCTTATACTGCCCTACTTGAGGAATTCTCGCTCCCTTACATCTAACTATTAGTACCCAGCTATGATTTACAACAATATTTACACCAACAGAAGTAAGTCATCTGTTCTCAAATAGACATAGAAATGCACAGGATGGAAATAGACATTTTCTCTCTGTCATACACACACACCCACATACAAGTCCATGGGAGTGAATGTGTATTTGCAGGATTATATTTGCAGAGCTGAGCTGAGATGTCATTTTTTGTGATAAAACCTTAAGTTATCTCAAGAAGATGCCTTACAGGAAGTTCTGGGATTGACATATTAATGATACCTGCAACCCATTTGAAAAGATTAGATTACTTACAGTGTGGAAACAGGCCCTTCGGCCCAACAAGTCCACACTGACCCTCCGAAGAGCAACCCACCCAGACCCATTCCCCAACATCTAACACTACAGGCAATTTAGCATGGCCAATTCACCTAACCTGCACATTTTTGGACTGTGGGAGGAAACCGGAGGAAACCCACGCAGACACGGGAAGAATGTGCAAACTCCACACAGAGGCAGGAATTGAACCTGGGTCTCTGGTGCTGTGAGGCAGCAGTGCTAACCACTGTGCCACCATGCTGCCCTTAAAAGACTTAACAATCCAGGTTTGTTCAATATGTCATTTCAGTGGCAGGACAGTGTAATGTTTTTTCCATAAATTCTGTGTCTTATGATATTATTCTCTGCAACCACCCAATGAAGGAGCAGCACTCCAAAAGCTAGTGCTTCTAAATAAACCTGATGGACTATAACCTGGTGTTGTGTGATTTTTAACTTTATCCATGTTAGGGTGGATTTGCTATGTTAAATTACCCATAGTGTCCAGAGATGTGCAGTTTAGGTGTAGTACACAGGGAGTAAATGTAGAGCAATAGGAGTAGGGGAATGGGTGTGGGTGGGTTACCCTTCGGATGGTCGGTGTGGACTCGTTGGGCTGAGTGGCCTGCTCCCACATTGTGGGGATTCTCTGAATGGAAGGGATTTCTACAAACGATACAAGGCAGTGCGGGCCAGCCGGCCGGCCGTAGCATGTGCAGTGCGGGGTCCTGCTTTCGGTGGAGCTCCGAGTCTTGCCCCGTCTCCCATTCCCTCCCGACCCCCGACCCATTGATTGCTGTTGGGGCTGTTTCCCCCATCATGCCAGAGTCTGAGGGGTGACATCATGCACTTTTATAAAATCATGAGGGGCAATGGATAGGGTAAATAGACAAGGTTTTTTCCTTGGGATGCGGGAGTCCAGAATTCGAGGGTAATAGGTTTAGGGTGAGAGCGGGGAGGGAGATGTAAAATAGACCTCAGGGGCAACTTTTTCACAGAGAGGATGGTGCATATATGGAGTGAGCTGCGAGAGGAAGTGGTGGAGGCTGGTACAATTACAACAGTTGAAAGGTATCTGGATGGGCATATGATTACAAAGGGTTCAGACGGATAGGGGCCAAGTGATGGCAAATGCAACTGGAGACATAGAGATGTATAGCATGGAAATAGACCATTCGGTCCAACCCGTCCATACCGACCAGATAGCCAACCCAATCTTAATCCCACCTGCCAGCTCCCGGCCCATACAGGGGCTAAGTGATGGCAAATGTGACTAGATTAATTGAGGATATCTGGTCAGCTCAGACAAGTTGGGCCAAAGGGTCTGTTTCCATGCTGTATGACTAATGTCTTCGGTGAAAGCAGAACTGTGGTTGTGAAGACTGGACTTTCAGAGCAGCTTTCAAGGATGTTTTGCCCTTACTGGGAGCAGAAGAGTTGACTGAAGTGTGTCGGTGTTAATGCCTTGATGTCTCATTTTCCTTCCACCTTCCTGGGGTCGTTAACCATTTTGTGTCTGGTTGTTCCACAAGAAGCTGCTTTGCAGGTTCACCCTGAATTGACGCATTTTTTTTTGCTTCCCGAAATCAGACCTGCTCACTCTCAGTAGGATCTCAGTGTTGTGAAAGATATTAACTTTCAGATGGAGTTATCCAAAATTCAGTGAGATGTCAGACTTAATGTTTTTGTTTTTCTACCCCGATCTTGAATCAGCACCTTCAGGAGAATTAGTTAGAGCGGAGTGCAAACAGAGGGGGAGAGAGAGAGTGGGATGGAGCTTTTTGTAGAATAACAAAAGAAAAGAATATTCTGCAGAAAGTAGAATTGCTTGTTCTGAATTGTAATCTCTTGTAATCTCTTTTTGCAGGATATTTGAAGATCTGAAGAGATGAAGGCCTTATGCCCGAAACATTGACTTTCCTGCTCCTTGGATTCTGCGTGACCCGTTGTGCTTTTCCAACGCCGCATTTTTCAACACTGACTCTCCAGCGTCTGCAGTCCTCACTTTGACGCCCATGTCTGACAGTCACTCCATCCATCGGGACCGCAACAATTTTCAACTATGATTCTGGGAGAAGGAGCAAAGCATTTGGTTCCTGTTTGAGTGCGTTTTCAGCATCAGTGGGACTGGATGAGAGAGCCTACTGTTGCAGGGCATTGAATGTGGAGTGTGAAACAGATCTACGACCTGGAAAGAGGAATTCACAGCAGGGAGGAGGTGTACACACGTTTGTGTGCAGCTGAGGCTTCAGCCATGGAGAAACTTGAGGAATCCCACCCTGTGGAGAAACCATGGGAGTGTGGCAACTGTGGGAAAGGCTTTCGCGCCCAGTCTACCCTGGAGACTCATCAGCATAGTCACACTGGGGAGAGGCCGTTCTCCTGCCCCGTGTGCGGGAAGGCCTTCAGCGATTCCTCCACCCTGTTGAGGCACCAGTGGGTCCACTCTGGGGAGAGGCCAATCACCCGCTCTCAGTGCAGGAAGGGCTTCACCCGCTCCTCCCACCTGTGGAGGCACCAGTGAGTTCACATGCCATCACAGAGGGATTGAAGGAGCGATGGCCGAGTGCCATCATCAATCGGACTACCACCTCAGTTCCCGGTTTGAATTCCACCACAGCAGATGGCAGAATTGGAAATCGGTTAGAAATCTGGAGTTCAGAAGCTAATGATGAAACCATTTTCAGCAGGGTCGGTCCGGGGTGAGGAGAAACCCCCATGTGATTCACTCACATCTTTTTTCGGGAAGGAAACTGCTGTTGTGGGAAAGGATTCACTGAGTCATCACAGCTGCAACCTTTACCCGGCCTGGCCGACGTGTGACTCCAGACCTACAGCAGTGTCGTTGACTCTACACTGACCCCATCCCCGGCAGATGAGCGGGGAGAAACTTACTTTGAGACAGGGTGTGGGTTGAAATTGCTGCGTGAGGCAATACTTCCTCCGGGTTACAGCTGTACAAAGGATCCAGTTACAAAGGGACAACTTGATGCTGACCAATAGTCAAGAAAGTGAGGTGGGGTGGTGGGGTAGTGTGTGCGCTTTGATCTTGAGCTGTTTAAAAAGCAACTAATTTTTCTATGCCTTTTTATTGGGGGGATTCTGAAGCTGTAACAAAGTTGGGTCACAATAAAGGTTACCTTACTGCCTGGCTCAGACTAATTGAAAGCTTTGAGCTCCAAGAGGTTTTGTTTGAAAGCTGTTCTTTTCTTTCAGTATCCTGAACTAAGTTTCCAATGTCGTGTATCAGATGGAATAGTGAATGAGTAGCTAGTATCATTCAAAATTGTAAGTTTTTCAGGAGTGCAGGTATTGTGTCATTTCATCGGCATTGTAAAGTTTAATGGCGGTGCTGGAAGGTGTGGGCTGTGTTCACTAGAAACTATGTGGAGGTGCCGATATTGGACTGAGGTGGATAAAGTTTAAAAATCACACAGCACCAGGTTTTGTTCAACAGGTTTATTTGGAAGCACTGACTTTCGGAGCTTGTTCCTTCATCAAGTAGCTGTGGTGAAAATGTGTTGCTGGAAAAGCGCAGCAGGTTAGGCAGCATCCAAGGAGCAGGAGAGTTGACTTTTCGGGCATGAGCCCTTCTTCAGGAATCCTGCTGCACAGCTCAAGTAGCTGTGGAGCAGGATTGTAAGACACAGATTATATAGCAAAAGATCACCGTGTCATGCAACTGATAGAATATATTAAACAAACCTAGATTGCTGTTAAGTCTTTCATCTTTTAGAATGTGTTGCAGGTTTTGGTTCATTAATCCGTAAATCCCAGAACATCTTTTAAGTCACGTTCTCAAAATGACTTAACTTTTTTTTTAAAGTCTCAGCTCAGAAAATGCATTAAAGATGTGAGGTTCGTGTCTGTCAGTGTCACGCTCTTGACTAAGACTGGTTCTATTTCCAAAGTAGGAATTTGTAAAATATTACATGGATTGATTGCCTTTTGAGCAAAATTGAATGTATCTGCAAATATAATTCTGCCAATACAAATTCACCCCATAGAGTTATGCGTGTGTGTGTGCACGTTTGCGTGAGAGTGCGTGGAATAGTGTTTGCATGCTTGATAAAGTGAGTGTGAGGGTGTGTAAGCCTGTGAGTGTGTGTGTGTCTGAGAAAGAGCTGTCTATGAGAGAGGTACGAATAAAAGCAAGGGGTTACGTTTTGCTAAGTCAAGGAAGAGCAGGACTTGTACAGGTAGTGGCCTACCTTGGGTTGTGTTGTAGAACAGAGACATGGCGGGAGAGGGGTTCAGGTACATAGTTCTTTGAAAGTTGCATCACTGGTAGACAGGGTGGTTAAGAAGGCATTTACCACTATTGCCTTCATTGTTCACATCATTGAGTATAGGAGTTGGGACATCATGTTAAGGTTGTACAGGATGTTGGTGAAGCCACTTTCAGAGTACCGAGTCTGGTTCTGCTAGCCCTATTATTCTATTAGAGAGAGTTCGGTAAATATTTACCAGGATGTTGCCAGGACTGTAGGATTTGCATTATAAGGAGAGGCAGGGACCTTTTTCACTGGAGCACAGGAGGTCATAGTTCCGTGAAAGTGGAGTCTCAGGTGCACATGATAGTGAAGAAGGCATTCAGTATGCTTCCATTTATTGGTCAGAGCATTGAGAGAAGGAGTTGGAAGGTCTTGTTGTGGCTGTACTGGACCTTGCTTAGACCACTTTTGTTGAGGGGTGACCTCTTTGAGAGGGGGTGGCATGGTGGCTCAGTGGTCAGCAATGCTGCCTCACAGCGCCAGGGACGCGGCTTCGATTCCTGCCTCAGGCAACTGTCTGTGTGGAGTTTGCACATTCTCCCTGTGTCTGTGTGGGTTTCCTCCGAGTGCTCCGGTTTCCTCCCATAATCCAAAGATGCACAGGCCAGATGAATTGGCCACACAAAATTGTCCATAGTGTTAGGTGCTTTAGTCAGGGGTAAATGTAGGAGAATGGGTCTGGGTGGGTTGCTCTTCAGAGGGCAACCTGTTGGGCCAAAGGCCCTGTTTCCATACTGTAGGGAATCTAACCTAATTTATAAAATCATGAGGAGTGGCGGTAAGGTAAATAGCAAAGGCCAATCCATCTTAACCTGCACATCCCTGGGCACTATGGGTAATTTAGCATGGCCAATCCACCCTAATCTATAAATTACCTTCTCAAGAATGTAATTTAAATGCTGAGCTTTTCTAAGAAAATCGTACTGTTTACCCTGTACCCTGACAAGTCAGTGACTTTGGGAGGAGAACAAAAATTGGAATTTCTACTTAAATATTGATGCTCCTATTTATATCTCTCTCAAAAGGAGATTGTTTGATCCATCACATTTGTAATGGCTCTTTTGCTGAATTATTTCCCTGCATCCACATATATCTGGAATCATTTCCTTTTCATGAATTTTGCAATTACCTTTATCAATTACTGGTTACATCACCCCTTCAAGATCATTCCAAATCGTAATAACTTGCTTATTTCTTAAAAATTAAATCATCTTACCCCCAGCCCAACCCTGATTTTAAAAGTGGCTGCACTATTTCCAACATGGTCATGCTTTCTAAATATTACCATGTACTTTTAATTACGACTAAGTCTCTTTAGATTTCAATATATCTTTTTAAATGTAGAAATGCCCGTTTACATGCAGCTCAGCCCTTTAAATTTGTTATGTTTCTCCAATCGCAATCTTGCCCCCTCGATAATATATATTTACCTCTTTAGATATGACTGCCTCTTCAAGGGATATTTCTGTTTATAAATAGGGCAGTGTCTCTTTGAAGTATAGATTCATATATTTGGAGATGCCGATGTTGGACTGAGGTGTACAAAGTTAAAAATCACACAACACCAGGTTATAGTCCAACAGGTTTAACTGGAAGCACACTAGCTTTTGAATACCACGATAGTTTCACTTCTTTCATGTGTAAAAAGTGAGGTAAGAGTTTTATATGAATTCATGCAGTTTTTGAGCAAAGTACAATGTAACTCTGTAAGTACAAATTCACCCCACAAAATATATGTGTGCATGTGGGTCTTTGTATCTGTGTGTGTGTGTCTGTCTGGGTTGGGGGTTGTGAGTGTGAGAGAGAATGTATATATGTGTGTAGTGAGTGTAGAGTGTCTTAAGTCTGTGAGGGGGTGCATGTATGAGTGTGGGAGTGTGTGCGCGTGTCTGGGGTGGGGGTGTGTGAGCGTCTGTGAGAGAGAGTGTCTATGTGTGTGCATGAGTGTAGAGTGGTCTAAGTCTCTGAGAGGGTGTCTGAGTGTGTCCCTGTGTATATGTGTGTCCCTGCGTATATGTGTGCCCGTGTGTGTGTATAGGAGTGTGTGTGTGTATAGAGGAGTGTCTGTGTGTGTGTATAGTCCAATGGTGGTCACCTGTAATGTGACATAAACCCAAGGTCCCGGTTGAGGCCCTCCCTATGGGTACCGAACTTAGCTATCAGCCTCTGCTCAGCCACTTTTCGCTGCTGCCTGTCCCGAAGTCCACCTTGGAGGATGGTCACCCGAAGTCGAATGTCCTGGACCACTGAAGTGTTCCCCAATTGGGAGGAAACACTCCTGACTGTTGATTGTCGTAGCCTTTGCTCGGTTTCCCCAATGTACCATGCCTCAGGGCATCCTTGCCTGCAATGTATAAGATAGACAACGTTGGCTGAGTAACATGAGTACCTGCCATGTACAAGGTGGGAGGTATCCCCACGCGTAATGGTGATATCCATGTCCACACTCTGACACATCTTGCAGCACCTACCATTACAGGGTTGTATGGCGTTGTCCTGAGAGCCGGGCAGCTTGCAATGAACAATGATTTGTTTGAGGTTTGGCGGTTGTTTAAAGGCAAGCAGT
>NC_057753.1:10438527-10456171 GCF_004010195.1 Chiloscyllium plagiosum
GCAACGTTTCTTCGAAATGTAGATTCATTTAGATATGACTGCGTCACTTTACATATTAAGATATTCCTTTTAATGTGCACGCATCCGTTTGAAATATAATCTTGTTCATTTAAATCTCTTTATTTGCAGAAATAGCCCGTTAAAATGTCCATGTCTTTTAAAATGCAGATTTCCCCATTTAGTATGACGCCGTTCCGTTAGATGTCGGAATCTCTGTTTAAATTGAGCCGTGAGCTTTCCCAATGTAGACAGGGTTCCTGGAAACGTGGCAGTGTCCCCCTGCAGCTGCAGAGCGAGACAGGAGAGTTTGTTTTTGTGAATGAGCAGTTGTAGCGCGAGGTGGCTGTTGCTTGGTGACGGTGAGGCTCCCCCGGCCCCGCCCATCACCCCCGTGCAGACGTCACGCGGGGGCGAAGACGGTTGGGAAGAGAAGGGGCGGCCGTTAGGAAAATGGCGCCGTGCGGCCCGGGGCAGACACCCGTCACTGGGCACCGCCGCCTTCCTGGTGCAGCTGCTGTGTCACGGCCACACCGGCCGGCTGTACAGCAGGCAGGAGCCGGTGAGCATTCTGGAGGCGGATGGGGTTAAGGGCCTGCTTGGGAACTCGTCGGCCGCCTGGGTGGTGGAGTTCTACTGGTCGTGGGGCGGCCCCTGTGTCAACTATGGGGCCACCTGGAAGGTACTGGGCCCGGGAGGTGAAAGGTGAGACAGGTTGTGGGGGGGACGGAGGGGAAGGAATGTGGGGCCTGTCCTGTCATAGTGACATTTTACACTCACTTTCCATCTGCTTTTTACCCCTTCACTGTTTTTGTTAATCCTTGTGCTTTTTCCCCCTTAATGTTACTTGTGCAATTGCTTATGGTCGTGGAGAAAGTGAGGTCTGTAGATGCTGGAGATCAGAGCTGAAAATGTGTTGCTGGAGCTTATGGTAGTGTAAATACTAGTGAAGGAGATTATGCACCAGCATGTATATGTTACCCAGTCACTGAAAGGGCAGGAGAAAGTGAGGTCTGCAGATGCTGGAGATCAGAGCTGAAAATGTGTTGCTGGAAAAGCAAAGGGCAGGACTTGTTGAGAATGGTTAGTAAAGCATGTGGTGTACTAAGCCTTGTTAAGATGGATATAGTTTGTTTTTTGTCAAAGTGTACTTTTTATTATTTAGAGTCATAGAGTTGTACAACCTGTTCATGCTGACCAGATATCCTAAAATAGTGTCGATAGTATCATGCTGGAGAAGCACAGCAGGTCAGGCAGCATCTGAGGAGCAGCAGAATTGGCATTTCGGGCATAAGCCCTCTATCAGGAATCAAAAGATTCTCCTGCTCCTCAGTTGCTGCCTGACCTTTCCAGCACTATGCTCTTGACTGTTATCTCCAGCATCTGCAGTCCTCTCTTTCTGAATTGGTTTTGACCTTACTATGAAGCCTCTTCCAAGGGTACCTACCTGGAAGAAGTTCTCATCCTCTGTCTACAAAGATCACAGTGAGTCCCCCTCTCACTGTACCTCCCCAAGTCCTCTCCTCTGCCCTGAAGCACTTCAGCTACATCCTCAAGCAGACTTGCTACCACAGCCACATCTCCTTCCTCAATGCTTGCCTACAGAACCATCTGATCCCACATGGACTCTGGACTACATTCAGACCAGCCCAGTTTGGACCTGAACAGGATACCCTGTACACACTACAAATCCGAAACCTTCAACAATGACTCTCTTTCCGGATCCTACGTTCCACGTGATTAGCCATGCGCCGCCATCTACCCTACCTGCAGTCAGTCCTGCTGCAGCTCAGAGCCTCACTTTCCCAGACCTGCAACGGACCTCTGCATTTCTACATCCTCAGAAAAGATTCCTGATGAAGGGTTTATCCCCAAAACATTGATTCTCCTGCTCCTCATATGCTCCCTGACCTGCTATGCTTTTCCAGCACCACACTCTTGACTCTGATCTCCAGCATCTACAGCCCTCACTTTCTTCCAGTGAAACAGTCTCAGCCCATTCATCTAAATGGGGGTAGATTCATATCCAGTTATGATCTGTTCAATGCTGGTCCAGGCTCGAAAGACCAAATGGCCTACTCCTGCTCCCAATTCTCTTCCGGGACATCAACAGACTATAAGACATAGGAGCAGAAGTTAGGCAATTCAGCCCATCAGCTGATGAGTTCTCAACCCCATTCTTCCACTCTCTCCCTATAACCCTTGATCCTCCACAATGTCTCTATTTCAATCTTAAATATCCTCAGTGACCTGGTCTCCACAGCCTTCTGTGGCAATGAATTCCATAGATTCACCGCTCTCTGGCTGAAGAAGTTTCTCCTTACCTCCATTCTATAAGGTCTTTCCTTTACTCTAAGACAGTGCCCTCCAGCCCTAGTCTCTCCTCTCAGGCCGTTCAGTACTCTGTGTGTTTCAATTAGATCTCCCCTGAGTGTTAATGAGCATGAACCAGACCCTTCAGGATAAGGTACAGTAGGGATTAGGTTCAGCAAAGTGAGAATGGAGGGAGAGTGCGTTGAATGAAGATTGTCAGCGGATTTGGATTGGCCATGCTAAATTGCCCATAATGTCTAGGGATTTGCAGGTTAGGTGGGATAGCCATGGGAGATGCAGGATTATAGTTTCATAGTAAAAGAAGTAGGAGTCGGCCATTTGGCCCGTCCAGCCTGCTCCACCATTCCTTATGATCATGGCTGATATATCCACCCTCCCTGCATTGTCCCTTAATTCCCTGACCATGAAAAACCCATCCAACTGTGTCTTGAATATACTTCATGAAACTGCCTCTCTTCCTTGGGCAGAGAATTCCATAGATTGACTACTGTCTGGGAAATGCAGTTCCTCCTCATCTCTGTCCTAAATCTACTCTCCCTAAACTTGAGGCCTGGTCTCATCCACCAGCAGAAATGACTGGATAGGGTAGGGCTTCATCCCCACAGTGCAATGAATTCACACTTTCCACCAAACTCCCAGATGTGCTCCCTCTGTTTCCATGCTATGATACTGGACTGGACATTTAAAGTGGAAGGCAAGAAAATGGTTTTAAGACCACGACAGAACAGTTACAGTCAGACAGCACAGAAACGGACCCTTCAGTCCAACTATTCCATGCTGTTTTCAAACGAAACTAATGCCACTTGCCAGTATTTGGCTCATATCCCTCCACACCTTGCCTATTCATGTAACTTATCCAAATGTCTTTTAAATGTTGCATCTGTATGTGCATCCACCACTTCCTCTGGACATTCATTCCATACATGAACCAACCTCTGATTGGCAGGAGGACCAGTCACCTTCGGGTGTTGGCATGGACAGATTTGACCGAAGGGTCTGCTTCCATGCTGCACATCTCTATGACTTTAAGTCGTACAGCAAGGAGCATGCGCAATTTATTCCTGACACCGACGAGCACGCGCAGTATGCTCTCTGTCGATGTTGCCGTTCCTGACAGAATTTAAGTATCTAAATGCCAAGAGAAGTAAAAAAGGGGAGATCCACAACTTTCCCCCCCTGTGATATTTACCTTTCCTACACGCCCTATGATTTTATAATTCGAAATAAGGCCACCCGTCAACCTGTGGTCGTCAATAGGGTGACCAGAAGTGTACACAGTGCTCTAAAAGTGGCCTCACCAATATCCTGTACAAGGTAAAATCAAGGACTGCAGATGCTGGAAACCAGAGTCTAGATTAGAGTGGTGCTCGAAAAGCACAGCAGGTCAGACAGCATCTGAGGAGCAGGAAAATCAACGTTTCGGGCAAAAGCCCTTCATCAGGAATAGATGCTGGGTGCCTGCAGAGTGGAGAGATAAATGAGGTGGGGGTGGAGAGAAAGTAGCATAGAGTACAATAAGTGAATGGGGGTGGGGATGGAGGTGATAGGTCAGAGAGGAGGGTGGAGTGGATAGGTGGAAAGGAAGATAGGCAGGTAGGACAATTCATGAGGGCAGTATTGAGCTGGAAGGTTGGTACTCGGGTGAGGTGGGGGAAGGGGAAATGAGGAAACTGGTGAAATCCACATTGATGCCCTGGGGTTGAAGTGTTCCGCGGCGGAAGATGAGGCGTTCTTCCTCCAGTTGTCAGGTGGTGAGGGTGCGGCAGTGGAAGAGGCCCAGGACCTGCATGTCCTTGGCGGAGTGGGAGGGGGAGTTGAAACGTTGGGCCACAGGGCAGTAGAGTTGGTTGGTGCAGGTGTCCCGGAGATGTTCCCTAAAGTGCTCTGCTCGGAGGCGTCCAGTCTCCCCAAAGGAGACCGCATCGGGAGCAACGATACAATAAATGATATTGGTGGATGTGTAGGTAAAACTTTGATGGATGTGGAAGGCTCCTTTAAGGCCTTGGATGGAGGTGTGGGTGGAGGTTTTGCAATTTCTGCGGTAGCAGGGGAGGCTGCCAGGAAGGGAGGGTGGGTTGTTGGGGGGCTTGGACCTGACCAGATAGTCGCAGAGGGCACGGTCTTTGCGGAAAGCAGAAATAGGTGGGGATGGAAATGTATCCCTGGTGGTGGGGTCCGTTTGGAGGTGACAGAAATGTCTTTGGATGATGTGGTTTATGCAAAGGTTGGTAGGCTGGAAGGTGAGCACTAGATGGGGGTTCTGTCCTTGTGTGTGCGGGGCTATATCCTGTACAACCTCAACATGATGTCCCAACTCCTATACTGAACAGCGTGAACAATTAAGGCAATTGTACTAAACACCTCCTTCATCACCTTGTCTACCTTTGATGCAACTTTCAAAGAATTATGTACCTGATTTGGAGATGCCTGTGTTGGACTGGGGCATACGAAGTTAAAATTCACACAACACCAGGCTCATTTGCTAGCACTAGCTTTTGGAGCACTGCTCTTTCACCAGGTGGTTGTGTCTTATGATCCTGCTCCACAAACACCCAATGAAGAAGCAACGCTCTGAAAGCTCATGTTTCCAAATAAACCAGTTGGACGATAACCTGATGTTGTGTGATTTTTAACTTTATGTACCTGAACCCACCCCACGTCTCTCTGTTCTACAATATGATGCAGGGCCCTACCATTAATTGCCCTTCATTGTTTTAGCAAAATGCAACCCCTTGCCTTCATCTGTCACACTCTCAGACACACATACCCCAACACTCTCACCATCTCGCAGGCTTATACTCCATAAAACACCCACTTCATTAGCATGCATGCACAAACTTGTATGCATACATACACACACACACAGTCACAGTCACACAAGTCTACGGGGTGAATTTGCATTTGCAGATATATTCAATTTTGCTCAGAAAGCACACAAACTGCAGTCAATCCATTTAATATTTTATAAATTCCTACTTTGGTTAATAGAATCAGTCTGATTCAAGATTGGGATACAGACTCTAACCTCACACCTTTTATGCAGTATCTGAGCTGAGATGTCACCTATTTTTATAAAACCTTAAATCATCTCGAAGGTGAATTAAAAGTAGTTCTGGGGTTTAAGTATTAATGACCTGAAATCTGCAATCCATGGTACAAGATGAAAGACTAATTCGCAATCTAGGTTTCTTCAATATATCCTATCAGTTGCATGACACTGAGCTTTACCTATAAACGCTGCATCTTATGATCCTGCTCCACAGCTACCTGATGAAGGAGCAGCATTCCAGAATTAGTGCTTCCAAATAAACCTGTTGGACTATATCCTGGTGTTGTGATTTTTAACTTTATCCACCCCAGTCCAACACCGGCACCTCCACATCGTTTTCAGTGGACACAGCCCAGTCCTGCCAGGAAACTGTACAAATCCGATGACATGATGTAGTACCTGCACTCCTGAAAAATTTACAATTTCTAACAATACTGGCTACTTATTCACTGCTGCAACCGATACACAACATTGGAAACATAGTACAGGAGGCTGTAAGAAATGAGCACAGCAGGTCAGGCAGCGTCCAAGGAGCAGGAACATCAACATTGCCCGAAATGTCGATTTTCCTGCTCCTCAGATGCTGCTTGACCTGCTGCGCTTTGCCAGTGGCACTCTAATCTGCAGTTCTCACTTTCACCTGTAAGAAATGGGCAGTTTTAAAACAAAAACCTGTTGCAGTTCAAAGCTCTCAATGAGAGTCTGAGCTCAGTGTGAAGTTCAGGTAATCTTTATTACGACCCAACCTTGTTACAGCTTCAGAAGCTCCCAGCAGAAAGGTGGAGAAAAAGTAGCAATTTTTAAAAAACAGCTCGAGGTCAAAGTGCACACACCCCCTCCAACCCCTCGCTTTCTTCATTATTGGTCACCACCGAGTTGTCCTTTGTAATTGGATCCTTGGTACAGCCTTAACCCGGAGAAAGTATTGCCTCATGCAGCAATTTCAACCCATATCTTGTATCCAAGTAAGTTCGATGGGCAACGTAGGGTCGATTACACTGCTGTGTGCCTGGAGTTACTTGTAGGCCAGACCGGGTAAAGGATGCAGCTGGGACGACTGAATGAATCTTCTCCCACAACGACAGTTTCCTTCCCTACAAAGAAACTGAGTGAATTAGGTGGGGGTTTTCTTCCAGCCCACCCCACCAAAAATGGTTTGACTGTTAGATTCTGAACTCTAGATTTCGGACCTAATTCCAATTCCAGCATTTGTTGCGGTGGGAATCGAACCCGGGATCCCCGGAACTAGGTTGATAGTCCAGTCGATAATGGCACTCGGCTGTCATTCCTTCAATCCCCCTGCAATGGCACGTGAACTCGTTGGTAGCTCCCCAGGTATGAGGAGCAGGTGAAGCCCTTCCCACACTCTGGGCAGGGGATTGGCCTCTTCCCCTGTGTGGACCCTGCTGGTGGGTCAGCAGGTAGGAGGACTTGGTAAAGGCCTTCCCGCGCTCGGGGCAGCTGAAGGGCTTGTTCCCCCGTGTGGATCCACCGGTGGCTCAGCAGGGTGGAGGTCTGGGTAAAGGCCTTCCCGCACTTGAGACAGCTGAAGGGCCTCTCCCCCATGTGGACCCGCCGGTGCCTCAGCAGGTCGGAGGAATTGCTGAAGGCCTTTCCACACTTGGGGCAGGGGAATGGCCTCCCACCTGTGTGGACCTGCGAGTGGGTCAGCAGGTTGGAGGAATTCCTGAAGGCCTTCCCGCACTCGGGGCAGGGGAATGGTCTCTCCCCCGTGTGGACCTGCGAGTGGACCAGCAGGTTGGAGGAATTGCTGAAGGCCTTCCCGCACTCGGGGCAGGGGAATGGTCTCTCCCCCGTGTGGACCTGCGAGTGGGTCAGCAGGTTGGAGGAATTCCTGAAGGCCTTCCCGCACTCGGGGCAGCTGAAGGGCCTTTCCCAAGTGTGGACCCGCTGGTGGGTCAGCAGACGAGGAGAATACCTGAAGGCCTTCCCGCACTCCGCGCAGGGGAATGGCCTCTCCCCCGTGTGGATCTGCCGATGGGTCAGCAGGTTGAAGGAATCTTTGAAGGCTTTCCTGCATTCGGGGCAGGGGATTGGCCTCTTCACCTGTATGGACCCGTCGGTGGGTCAGCAGGTGGGAGGACTGGATAAAGGCCTTCCCGCACTTAGGGCAGCTGTACGGCCTCTCCCCCGTGTGGACCCGCCGGTGGCTCAGCAGGGCAGAGGCCTGGGTAAAGGCCTTCCCGCACTCGAGGCAGCTGTAGGGCCTCTCCCCCGTGTGGACGCGCCGGTGCCTCAACAGGTCGGAGGAATTGCTGAAGGCCTTTCCACACTTGGGGCAGGGGAATGGCCTCTCCCCTGTGTGGACCCGCCGGTGCCTCAGCAGTGCAGAGGAACTGCTGAAGGCCTTCTTGCACTTGGGGCAGCTGAAGGGTCTCTCCCCCGTATGGACGCGCTGATGCCTTAACAGGGCAGAGGAATTGCTGAAGGCCTTCCCGCACTCGGGGCAGGGGAATGGCCTCTCCCCTGTGTGGACCTGCGAATGGGTCAGCAGGTTGGAGGAATTCCTGAAGGCCTTCCCGCACTCGGGACAGCTGAAGGGCCTTTCCCCCGTGTGGACCTGCCAGTGGGTCAGCAGGTGAGAAGAATACCTGAAGGCCTTTCCGCACTTTGCGCAGGGGAATGGCCTCTCCCCCGTGTGGACCCGCCGATGGGTCAGCAGGTTGAAGGAATCGTTGAAGGCCTTCCCGCACTCGGGGCATTTGAAGGGCCTGTTCCCCGTGTGGACCCGCTGGTGCTTCAGCAGGGCAGAGGAATTGCTGAAAGCCTTCCCACACTCGGGGCAGGGGAATGGCCTCTCCCCCGTGTGGATCTGCCGGTGGGTCAGCAGGTTGGAGGAATCGTTGAAGGCCTTCCCACACTCAGGGCAGCTGAAGGGCCTTTCCCCCGTGTGGACCCGCTGGTGAGTCAGCAGCTGAGAAGAATACCTGAAGGCCTTCCCGCACTCTCTGCAGGGGAATGGCCTGTCCCCCGTGTGGACCCGCCGGTGGGTCAGCAGGTTGGAGGAATCGTTGAAGGCTTTCCCACACTCGGGGCAGTTGAAGGGCCTCTCCTCCGTGTGGACCCGCTGGTGCTTCAGCAGGGCAGAGGAATTGCTGAAGCCCTTCCCGCACTCGGGGCAGCTGAAGGGCCTCTCCCCCGTGTGGACCCGCTGGTGCTTCAGCAGGGCAGAGGAATTGCTGAAGGCCTTCCCACACTCGGGGCAACTGAAGGGCCTCTCCCTCATGTGGACCCTCCGATGCCTCATCAGGTGGAAGGAATCGCTGAAGGCTTTCCCGCATTCAGGGCAGCTGAAGGGTCTCTCCCCCGTGTGGACCCGCTGGTGCTTCAACAGGGCAGAGGAATTGCTGAAGGCCTTCCCACACTCAGGGCAGCTGAAGGGCCTCTCCCCTGTGTGGACCCGCTGGTGCTTCAGCAGGGCAGAGGAATCTCTGAAGGCCTTCTTGCACTCAGGGCAGCTGAAGGGCCTCTCCCCTGTGTGACTGCGCCGATGAGTCTCAAGGGCCGACGGGAAACGGAAGCCTTTCCCGCAGTCGCTACACTCCCACGGTTTCTCCATGGCCGAAGCTTCAGCTGCACACAAACACGTGTGGAGCCTCTCCCCACTGTGAATTCCTCTTTCCAGGCCGTATAACTGTTTCAGGCTCCACACTCAGTGTGCTGCAACGGTAGGGTCTCTCACCCAGTCCCACTGATGCTGAAAATGTACTCAAACTGGAATCACAAAGCTTTGCTCCTTCTCACAAAGTCATAGTTGAAAATTGTTGCAGTCCCGATGGATTGAGTGAGTGTCAGACATTGACGTCAAAGTGAGGACTGCAGGCGCTGGAGAGTCAGTCAAAGTGCAGTGCTGGCAAAGCACAGCAGGTCAGGTAGCATCCGAGGATCAGAAGAGTCGACGTTTCAGGCATAAGCTGTTCATCTGTTGATTTTGAAACTCCCGTCTTCAGATCTTCAAATACTCTGTAAAGTGATTTCAAAAAATCACTGTCAGTACAGGGTAGAAATTCTGAACAAGCAATTCTACCTTCTGCAGAATATACTTTTCCTTTGTTATTCCACAAAATTGAAAGCACCATCCCACTCTCTCTCCCGCTCTGTTATTACTTCACTCAAACTAATTCTCCTGAAGGTGCTGATTCAGGATCTTACAGGGGCAGAAAAGCAAAAACATCAAGACTGACATCTCTGAATTTTGGATACCTCCACCTGAAGGTTAATATTTTCCACAACATTGGGATACTAAGAGGTGAGCAGGTCTGATTTTGGGAAGCAAAAAAAAACAATGAGTTTGTGATAATCCCTTCCCTTCAGAAAATTCCCACAGTGTGGAAGCAGCCACTCGGCCCAAAGACTCCACACCAACCCTCTGAAGGGTAACACACTCACACCCATTCTGCTACCCTCATTATTTAACATTTACCTCCTGATTAATGCACCTAACCTGCACATCCCTCGGTACCATGTAATTTAGCACGGTCAATCCATCCTAACCTGGACAAAGTTAAAAACTACAGAGTTATAGTTCAATAGATTTATTTGGAAGCACTCACTTTCGGAGTGCTGATCCTTCATCAAGTGGTTGTGGAGAATAAGATCATAAGACACAGAATTTATGGAAATGCATTATGGTGTCCTGCCACTGAAATGATATATTGAACAAACCTGGATTATTAAGTCTTTCATCTTTTAGAATGGGTTGCAGCTATTAATACTATGTAAACCCCAGAAATTCTCGTAGGTCACCTTCTTGAAATAACTTAAGGTTTTATAGCAAAATATGACATCTCAGCTCAGACAACGTATTAAAGGTGTGAGGTCAGAGTCTGTCTGTGTCCCAGTCTTGAGTCAGACTGGTTCTATTTCCAAAGTGGAATTTACAAAATATTACTAAGATTGACTGCCTGCAGATTGTGCATTTTTTTGAGCAAAGTAAAATGTATGTACAAATATCATTCTGCAAATTCAAATTCACCCACATGGACTTATACGTGTGTATGTGCATGAGAGAGAGAAAAAAGTCTATTTCTGTGCAGTATATTTCAATGCCTATTTGATAACAGATGCCTTATTTCTGTTGGTGTCAATATTGTTGTAAATCATAGCTGGGTACTAATAGTTAGATGTGAGGGAGACAAAATTCCTCAAGTAGGGCACCATACGAATCCTGGGAGAGCCCTATTTCTGGTTTACTTCCAAATGAACAAACATTAAGCATGAGCACCTATTCATTTCGAATTTGGTTTATTTTTCTTGTTTGATTCCCTGTTATGACTACACTTTATGTCTGGATGGTTGACAGGCGGGGGATTGTAGGTTCGGGTTTGATTGACTGAATGTTTTATTGTTCCAGTAGGTGTAAAAGAGGGGGTCAAAGTTTCAGCAGAAATCCAGCAGAGCTAAGAACAGACTGACATCCAGATGCCTTTTAAGTGTTGTAATTGGACCAGTCTCCACCACTTCCTCTGGCAGTTCATTCCATACATTCACACAGAGGGTGTTGCAAAGGTTGCCTCTCAGGTCCCTTTTAAATCATTCCCCTTTCATCTCAAACGTATGCCCTCTAGTTTTGGACTCCCCTACCCTTGGGAAAAGTCTTTGGGTATTCATCTTATCCATAGCCCTTACAAATGTCTATAAGATCACCCCTCAGCTTCTGAGGCTCCAGGTAAATATGGTAAAAACAATTACTGCAGATGCTGGAAACCAGAGTCTAGATTAGAGTGGTGCTGGAAAAGCACAGCAGGTCAGGCAGCATCCAAGGAGCAGTACCGGATGCTGCCTGAACTGCTGTGCTTTTCCAGCACCACTCTAATCTAAACTCCAGGGTAAATATCTCCAGCCTGTTCAGCCTCTCCCTGTAGCTCAAACTCTCCAAATCTGGCAACAGCCTTGTAAATCTTTCAAAGTTTCACACAGGTTTCCAATAGCAGGGAGACCAGAACTGAATACAGTATTCCAAAAGTGGCCGAACCAATGCCCTGCACAGCCACAACATGACCTCCCAACTCCTACACTCAATGCCCTGACCAATAAAGACCACATTACCAAACGCCTCCTTCACATTCCTGCTTACCTGCGACTCCACTTTGAAGTAACTATGAACCTGCACTCCAAGGTCTCTTTGTTCTGCAATACTCCCCTTAACTGTGTCAGTCCTGCCTGGATTACTTGACCAAAATGCAACACCTTAATTTCTTTAAATTAAACTCCATCTGCCACTCCTCAGCCCATCGGCCCACCAATCAATTCTAATTTACAGTGAACTCTCTTCCCTCCCTTATTCCCTCAAAACGGAAACTCTCCATCCCACACATTCTCCCTCCATTCTCACTTTGCTGAATCTAATCCCTGCTGTACCTCATACTGCAGGGTCTGGTACATGCTGATTAACAGGCCCACGCTCGGAGATCTAATTGAAACAAACAAAATACTGTGCATTCAGGGCAGACACCCATTTGGACCGTATTGGCCTGGGACGTGAAAGGTGTGCAGTTTGAGGGATGGAGGGGAAGGAATGTATGACCTGTCCTGTCATATTGACATTTTACACTGACTTTCCATCAGCTTTTACTGGCGCTTGTGCTTTTTACCTTCACTGTTGTTTTTAAATCATTGTGCTTTTTACCCTCACTTTTTTTTAATCCTTGTGCTGTTTACCCTCACTGTTTTATTAATCCTTGTGCTTTTTTTTTAATCCCTGTGCTGTTTACTCTTGCTGTTACTTGTGCAATTGCTTAGGGTAGTGTGTAAATACTAGTGAAGGAGATTATGCCCCTTCGTCACTGAAGGAGCAGGACCTGTTGAGAATGGTTAGTAAAGCATGTGGTGTACATGGATATAGTTTGTTATTTGGAAAAATCTACTTTTTAATTATTTAAAGTCAGAGTTGTACAGCTCGGAAACAGATCCTTTGGTTCAACCCATCCATGCCGACCAGATATCCTAAATTAGTGTCGAGAGTGTAGTGCTGGAAAATCACAGGTCAGGCAGCATCCGAGCAGCAGAAGAATCGACGTTTCGGGCATAAGCCCTTCATCACGAGGGTGGAGGGACTGGGAAGGAGGCTATTTGAAATTGGAGAACTCAATGTTGAGATCACTGAGCTGTAGGCTGCGCAGGTGGTGGATGAGGTTTTGTTCCTCCAATTTGCAGTTTGGTTCATTGTGGCAATGGAGGAGGCCAAATATGATCATGTCAGAAAGGGAGTGGGAATGGGAATTAAAATGGATGGTGACTGGGAGGTCCGGTCAGCCTCTGTGGACCTGGCTGCGATGCTCAGGGAACCATTTCCCAAGTTTATGCTCTGTCTCCCCAATGTAGAGAAGACTACAATTTGCAAACACATGGCAAATGCAGTACCACAATGTGAAGTTCTAGCCTTCGCTGTGGAAAAAAAACCCAGAAAGCAGGTGTATTGTTTAAATGGAGATGTATTTGGATGTGGAGAAAGTGAGAACTGCAGATGCTAGAGATCAGAGTCAAAAAGTGTGGTGCTGGAAAAGCACAGCAGGTTAAGCAGCATCCAAGGAGCAGGAGAGTCAACATTTCGGGGCTGAGCCCTTCATCAGGAATAATGCATGGATGTACAAAGGGGCCTCAGCGTCATTCTACACCTGTTAACACCAGTCATCAGACAGGTGCAGCAAGCAATAAGCAAGGCAAGTGGTATATGAGCAAGAGGAATTGAGTTCAGAAGTGGGGATGTCTCCCTGCAGTTTGGGGGTCATTGAATATATTCAAGGCTGAGTTCATCTCAACACCCCCCTGAACTGTGCCAGTCCTGCCTGGATTGCTTGACCAAAATGCAAACCTGATATTTCTCAAGTTAAACTGCATCTGCCACTGCTCAGTCAGTCCAATCAATTCTAATTTATAGTGAACTCTCTTTCCTCTCTCATTCCCAAGAAGTTAAAAATCTCCATCCCAAACTCTCTCCCTCCATTTTCATTTTGCTGAAAGTGGGTGAATAGGGTTGAGAAACTTATTAGCCACGATTGAATGGTATGAGCATACCTGATGGGCTGAATGGCCTCATTTCTGCTCCTATGTGTCTGCGGTTTCTTGCTGTCTAGGACACAGTGAGAGAATGGGTGCAGGAGTTGGCCATTTGGTCTTTTGACCCTGCACCAGTATTGAACAGATCATAATTGGATATGGATCTACCTACATGGAGGTGGATAGGCTGGGACTTTTTCCACTGGAGAGGTGACCATAATCGAGGTTTATAAAATCATGGGGGGGGGATAGATGAGGTGAATGGCAGGTGTCATTTCCTTCAGGTTGTGGTTTCAAGATTAGAGAGCAAATTTTGAACGCGAGTGGAGAAAGATTTTAAACTTGAGGGGCACCATTTTTTTCATACAAAGTGGTTCATGTGTGGAATGAATGTCCAGAGGAAAGGGTGGATGCAGGTATAGTGTTACAACGTTTAAAAGACATTTGGATAAGTACATGAATGGGAAAGGTTTGGAGGGATATGGGCCAAACACAGGTGGGTGGGATTAGTTTGGTTAAGGGGAGCATTGCAGAATAAAGAAACCTTTGAGTGCAGGTTCATAGTTTCTTGAAAGTGGAGTCACAGGTACATAGGATAGTGAAGAAAGCAATTGGTATGCTTTCCTTTATTGGTCAGAGCATTGAGTATAGGAATTAGGACGTCATTGTTTTGGCCAGTTTTGGAATACTGCACTCAGTTCTGGTCCCCCTGATGCAAGAAAGAACTTGTAAATCTTTCTAACCCCTTTCAAAGTTTCACAAGGGTGTTGCCAGAGTTGAAGGGCTTGAACTACAGATAGAGGCTGAATAGTCAGGGAAATTTTCCCTGAAGCATCGGAGGCTGAGGGGTAACCTTGTCGACATTTTATAAGGGGTATGGATAGGGTGAATACCCAAGGCCTTTTCCCCAGGGTAGGGGAGTCCAAACCAGAGGGCATATGTTAGAGGTGAGAGGGGAAAGATTTAATAGGGACAACGGTTTCATGCAGAGGGTGGTGCGTGTATGGAATGAGCTGCCAGGGGAAGTGGAGGCTGGTGCACTTACAACATCTAAAAGGCATCTGGGTGTGTACATAAATTGGAAGTGTTGAAAAGAACATGGGTCACATGCTCAAATGGGAAAAGATTGATTTCGCATACGTGGTTGGCATGGACGAGTTGGGCCGAATGGTCTGTTTCGTTTTCGGCCAAAGCAGAAGTGTGGTTGTGAAGACTGGACTTGCAGAGCAGCTTTCAAAGATGTTTTGCCCTTACTGGGACCGGAAGAAGTTACAATGAAATCTTTCATTTGTGAGACAGCAAGCAACTAAGTTAGTACATCTGGGATTTTGGTGGAAAGTGGAAATTCGTTGCACTGTGGGGATGAAGTCCTACTCTATCCAGTCATTTCTGCTGGTGGATTAGACTATGCCACAGGATTTAGAGGACTGGATTTAGGACAGAGACGAGGAGGAACTACTTTTCCCAGAGAGTAGTGAATCTATGGAATTCTCTGCCCAAGGAAGCAGTAGAGGCAGTTTCATTAAGTATAATCAAGACACAGTTGGATGGGTTTTTGCATGATAGGGAAATAAAGGGTAGTTGGGATAATGCAGGAAGGAGGAGCTCAGACGATGTAAAGATCAGCTATGATCTTAATGAATGGTGGAGCAGGCTGGATGGGCCAAATGGCCTACTCCTGCTTCTCTTACTACGAGACTATAACCCTACATTTCCCATGGCTAATCCACCTAACCTGCACATCCCTGGACAATTTAGCATGGCCAATCCAAATCAAGGCTGGTGAGCAATGCACTGATGTGGACAATGAACTTGAGAACTAGAGAAAGGGAAAAGAAGAGCAATCAAAACTAGATTTTTAAGATCACAAAAATTGAAAGTAAAAAAGTGTGTCTGGATGTGCGCTGCATTGTAACAAAAGTGAATGAATTGACTGCACACATTGAAGAGAATAATTATGATCTGAGATCCTTACAGAGACATGGCTTCAGGATGACAAGGATTGGATCCTGAATATTGAGGGGATAGTCAAAGGGGAAGCTAGGTAAAGATAGAGGGTTGGCACTGCTAATCAAAGCACTGATCACAGGGTAGTGTGGTGTCAGCTCAGATTTCAGGTCCTGATTTCTGTCCTCTGTTGATCTCCCTGTTCCCAGAGTATGATGTCCGCCTATTCTGAGCTCTGCTGGATTTTTGTTGAAGCTTTGACCTGCCTTTTACACCTGCCAGAACAATAAAACATTCAGTCCATTGAGACCCAGCCCACAATCTTCCAGCCTGTCAACCACCCAGACACAGAGTGTAGTCATAGCAGGAAACCAAGCAAGTAAAATGAAACAAAGTTAGAAATAAATAGGTGCTTGTGTTTAATGTTTTTTCATTAGGATGTAAACCAGAAGTGAGGCTCTCCCAGGATTCTGATAATTCCTCGAGTGGGGCACTCTTTTTCCCTTACATCTAACCATTAGAAGCCAGCAGTGATTTACAGCAATATTTACATCAATAGAAATGAAGCATCCGTTATCAAATTGACAAAGATATACAGCACTGATACAGACTTTTTCTCTTTCATGAGCATTTGCGCGCACACACAAGTCCAAAGGGGTCAATTTGTATTGACCAAATGATATTTGCGGATACGTTCTACTTTGCTCAAAAAATGCACAATCTGCAGGCAGTCAATCCATGTAATGTTTTTAAATTACACTTTGGAAATAGAACCAGCCTGACTCGAAATTGGGATACAGACAGGCTCTGTAACTCTTTTAATGCATTGTCTGAGCCAAGATGTCATATTTTGTTATAAAGCCTTATGTTATCTCTAAGGTGCCTTACAGGAAGTTCTGGGATTTACATTAATGATACCTGCAACCCATTTAAAAGATGACTGACTAACCTGGATTGTTGAGTCTATGTATCATTTCAGTGGCAGGACACTAATGTTTTTTTCATAAATTCTGTGCCTTATGATCTTATTTCCAGTGCGAGCAGCAGCGAAGGTAAGACCGTTTGGTTTTAAAAGTGCTTACCGGTAGCGGGCAGCGGTGTTTTTTTTCTCTTTCACTCTCTCTTCACAGAAAGAGTGGGAGCACCAGGGGGAAGTGACGACGACCAGAGGGGCAGCCGAGACCCGGAAGCAGTTAGTGTAAGCTTCGCGCAGGAGAAGAACCCGAGGCACTACAGAGGTAGTGCCTCCCACCCCCCTCCTCCTCTAACCTAAATAATAAGACCCGTTGTGGTAAGTAGGTAAGTGCTGCATTTTGCTTGTTGTATTCTTTAGACCCAGTTTTTTTTTACAAAAGGTACTTTCAGAGGGATGGCAGTGAAGGCAGTGCAATGTTCCTCTTGCAACATGTATGAGGTGAGGGATGCCATCGACGTCCCTGCTGAAAACACTTGCAGGAAGTGCACCCATCTCCAGCTCCTCCAAGACCGTGTTAGGGAACTGGAGCTGGAGTTGGATGAACTTAGGATCATTCGGGAGGCAGAGGGGGTCATAGATCGGAGCTTTAGGGAAGTAGTAACTCCAAAGATGGCAGATAGATGGGTGACAGTGAGGGGGACTGGGAGGAAGCAGCCAGTGCAGGGACCCCCTGCGGCCGTTCCCCTCAAGAACAAGTATACCGTTTTGGATACTTGTGGGGGGGACGACTTACCAGGGGCATGTAACGGGGCTCAGGCCTCTGGTAAGTCGTCCCCCAGAAAGAACTGGGGTTCTTTCTGGGGAAGGTGGGACCTCTATAAACAGGATGGTCTACACCTGAACCTGAGGGGCACCAGTATCCTTGGTGGGAGGTTTGCTAGTGCTCTTGGGGGGGGTTTAAACTAACTCTGCAGGGGCATGGGAACCCAGACTGTAGCTTTAGGGTGCAGGACCTGGAGTGTAGGGAGGTTAGGAACATGGCATCAATTTCAAAGGAGGGTGCCTGTAAACAGGAAAGTGGCTTGAAGTGTGTATACTTCAATGCAAGAAGTATACGAAATAAGGGAGGTGAACTTGCAGCGTGGGTTGGTACCTGAGACTTCGATGTTGTGGCTATTACGGAGACATGGATAGAACAGGGACAGGATTGGCTGTTGCAGGTGCCGGGATTTAAATGTTTTAGTAGGGGCAGAGGTGGGGGAAAAAGAGGGGGAGGTGTGGCATTGCTTGTCAAAGATAGTATTACAGCGGTGGAAAGGACGATGGAGGAGGACTTGCCATCTGAGGTAGTTTGGGCTGAGGTTAGGAACAGGAAAGGTGAG
>NC_057753.1:10458350-10458999 GCF_004010195.1 Chiloscyllium plagiosum
GGGGTTGATATAGGACTGAAGTTAGGGGTAGGTTCTTCACTCAGCGAGTCGTAAGTTCATGGAATGCCCTGCCAGTAGCAGTGGTGGACTCTCCCTCTTTATGGGCATTTAAGCGGGCATTGGATAGGTATATGGAGGATAGTGGGTTAGTATAGGTTAGGTGGGCTTGGATCGGCGCAACATCGAGGGCCAAAGGGCCTGTACTGCGCTGTATTCTTCTATGTTCTATGTTCTAACCACCTGATGAAGGAGCATCACTCCAAATAGGAGTCCTTCCAAACAAACTTGAACTATAACCTGGTGTTGTGTAATTTTTAACTTTGTCCAGGAGAGAGTGTATTGACCATCAACATCGAGGGCCAAAGGGCCTGTACTGCGCTGTATTCTTCTATGTTCTATGTTCTAACCACCTGATGAAGGAGCATCACTCCAAATAGGAGTCCTTCCAAACAAACTTGAACTATAACCTGGTGTTGTGTAATTTTTAACTTTGTCCAGGAGAGAGTGTATTGACCATGCTAAATTACCTAAAGTACCCAGGGATGTGCAGGTGAGGGTAGATCGGCTGTACCCTATTAGATGTGTTAGTCGAGGGTAAATGTTGAGCAATAGGGGTAGGGGAAAGGGCGTGGGTAGGTCAGTGTGGACT
>NC_057753.1:10459012-10487812 GCF_004010195.1 Chiloscyllium plagiosum
TGGGGAAAGGCAATGGACGGGGGTAGGCTGAGGGAGGGGGACAAGAGAGGGTGGCATGAGAGAGAATGGAGGAGGTGTTGGGTGGAAGAGATAGAATGGACAGAATGCTGTGGATCATAGAGGGCAGTGGACTGGGGGCACAGTGGGTGGCAGGTGAGAATGCACAGGGGCGCTGTGGGTAGTTGCGGCAAATGTCATTTCAATGCAGAACTTTTCTGACAATAGTTGTGAATTCTGTCTGGGTCCCAATGTCAGACTGACATTTTTGTTAGAAAAGCTCTGCATTTAAATTACATTCTTGAGAATGCTATTTAATGCTATTTAAATCTAAAATTGTTTAATGTATTAGATCTTTGTGACACTGGACTCCTTTGGATATAAATTGTCATCGTGATCTTATTCCCCACAACCACCTGATGAAGGAGCAGCACTCCAAAAGGTAGTGCTTCCAAATAAACCTGTTGGACTATAACCTGGGACTGTTACATTTTTAACTTTACCCACCCGAGTCTAACGCCGGCTCCTCCACATCATTTTTAGTGAACACAGCCCACATCTCCCTGTGCTCCCAGTAAACTTTACAATGCTGATGAAATGACGCACTCTGCACTCCTGAAAAATTTACAATTTGTAATTTATGGGCACGGTGGCACAGTGGTTAGCACTGCTGCCTCGCAGCGCCAGAGACCCGGGTTCAATTCCCGACTCAGGCGACTGACTGTGTGGAGTTTGCACGTTCTCCCCGTGTCTGCGTGGGTTTCCTCCGGGGGCTCCGGTTTCCTCCCACAGTCCAAAGATGTGCAAGTCAGGTGAATTGGCCATGCTAAATTGCCCGTAGTGTTAGGTAAAGGGGTAAATGTAGGGGTATGGGTGGGTTACGCTTCGGCGGGTCGGTGTGGACTTGTTGGGCCGAAGGGCCTGTTTCCACACTGTAAGTAATCTAATCTAATCTAATCTAATTTCTATCGATACTAGCATTCACTGCTCCATCTGATACACGACATTGAAAACTCAGTGCAGGAGGCCAAAAGAAATGAGCAGCTTTAAAATAAAAAGCTTTGAGGGTTTCAGTGAGAGTCTGAGCCCGGCATTATGGGCATTCCGGATCTCACTGAGGTACAAGACGAGATCCAGGTGTTCCTTGAAGGGACCAGTTGGGGAAACTGGGGATCGGGCTGTTGGTACAATTGGCTTATCAATTTAGCTATGTATGTCAGAATAATTTTCCTCTTTGTCAGTATTGCTATTGTTAGGTGTTTAATTGTTAAGCTTATGAGGTCCCTTAGTGATATAGATTTGCTCTAGAAATTGCTCCTTTTGTAATCCGATGGCTCACCCATATTTGATGATGGCAATGATAAATATGACCAGATGAGCTGCGAAGATGGTGGTGCTGCTCTAGAGGATGTTGATGGTTGGAACACCTTGAAGGACATTTGTTTGGATCAGCCTTCCCTTCAGTGATCGTGGTCCGATCAAAGGGAGGAAATGAGGATGTGGGCATCTGAGAGGTAGGACAAAATGGCTTCTGCTTGGCTAACTTGGTCTGAACAGAGTTCATTTAAAATCTCACCCTCATTCTAAACCTATGATCCATCCAGGGAAAAGACCTTGTCTATTTATCCCTATCCATGCTCCTCATGATTTTATAAAAGTTTGTAGGGTCACCCCTCGGCCTCTGACGTTCGAGATAAAACAGCCCCACCCTGTTCAGCTCAAACCTGACAACATCCTTGTCGATCTTTTCTGAACCGTTTCAAGTTTCATAACATCCTTTCTCTAACAGAGAGACCAGAATTGCACACAACATTCTATAAGTGGCCTAAACAATGTCTGGTACAGCTACAACATAAATTCAACTCTTATAATCAGAGGATTGGGAAAGTTTTCAAAACCCACAAAAGACAACTGGGAAAGAATGGAGGGACAAACTGTGAGAAACGAAGCTCACTGCCAAATAATTTTAGTCCGAGTTAAATTCCAAAGCAGTCTTTATTCATATGTTCTTGCAAGACTGGGTGACCACAAAATAGGCACACACAATAATATTAGTGCACATTTATACAGTTTCTATGAGCCTCTCTGTACTTACCCTTTTAGAACATAGAACAATACAGTGCAGAACAGGCCGTTCGGCCCTCGATATTGCGCCAACCTGTGGACTATTCTCAGCTCATCCCCCTACACTATACCAAAATCATCCATGAGCTTATCTAAGGATTGTTTTAAATCTCCCTAATGTGGCTGAGTTGACTACCTTAGCAGGTAGGGCATTCCACGCCCTTATACACTCTGCATAAAGAACTTGCCCCAGACATCAGTCTTAAATCAATCACCCCTCAATTTGTAGTTATGCCCTCTCGTACAAGCTAACGTCATCATCCTAGGAAAAAGTCTTTCACTGTCTACCCTATCTCATCCTCTAATCATCTTGTATATCTGTATTAAATCCCCCCTTAGCCACCTTCTTTCCAATGAGAAAAGACCCAAGTCTCTCAGCCTTTCCTCATAAGACCTACCCTCCAGACCAGGCAACATCCTAGTAAATCTCCTCTGCACCTTTTCCAATGCTTTCCAATACATCCTTTCTGTAATGGGGCGACAAGAACTGTACACAATATTCCAAGTGTGGCCGCACCAGCGTTCTGTACAGATGCAGCATGATATTGGAACTCAATCCCTCTACCAATGAAACTTAACACGCTGGATGGCTTCTTAACAGCACTATCCACCTGGGTGGCAACTTTCAGGGATCTATCTACATTAGATTAGATTACTTACAGTGTGGAAACAGGCCCTTCGGCCCAACAAGTCCACACCAACCCGCCGAAGCGCAACCCACCCAGACCCATTCCCCTACATTTACCCCTGCACCTAACACTATGGGCAATTTAGCATGGCCAATTCACCTGACCTGCACATTTTTGGACTGTCGGAGGAAACCCACGCAGACACGGGGAGAATGTGCAAACTCCACACAGTCAGTCACCTGAGGCGGAAATTGAACCGGGGTCTCTGGCGCTGTGAGGCAACAGTGCTAACCACTGTGCCACCGTGCCGCCCACATGGACTCCAAGATCCCTCTGCACATTCACACTACCAAGAATCTTTCCATTGACCAAGTACTCTGCCTTCCTGTTATTCTTCCCAAAGTGCATCACCTCACATTTAGCTGCATTGAACTCCATTTGCCCCTCTCAGCCCAATTCTACTGTTTATCCAAATCCCCCTGCAACCTGTAACATTCTTTCAAACTTTCCACTACTCCACCGACTTTAGTGTCATCTGCAAATTTACTAATCCATCCACCTATGCCTGTGTCTAAGAAATTTATAAAAATGACAAACAGCAGTGGTCCCAAAACAGATCTTTGTGGAACACCACTAGTAACTGGACTCCAGACTGAATATTTTCCTCAACCACCACTCGCTGCCTTCTTCCAGAAAGCCAGTTTCTAATCCAAACTGCTGAATCACCCTCAATTCCATGCCTCTGCATTTTCTCCATCAGCCTATCAGGTGGAACCTTATCAAAGGCTTTATTGAAGTCCAAGTATACCATGTCAACTGCCTTACCCTCATCCACATGTTTGGTCACCTTCTCAAAAAACTCAATGAGGTTTGTGAGACACGACCTGCCCTTGACGAAACCATGTTGACTATGTGAAATCAAATTGTTGCTTGCTAGATGATTATAAATCTTATCTCTTATAATCCTTTCCAAAACCTTTCCTGTAACAGAACTCGGGCTCACTGGTCTATAATTACCTTGGTTATCTCTGCTGTCCTTGAAGGGCACAACATGTGCAATCCTCCAGTCCTCAGGTACTATGCCCATAGACAATGACGACTCAAATATCAAAGCCAAAGGCTCTGCTATCTTCTCCCTAGCTTCCCGGGGAATCCTTGGATAAATCCCATCTGGCCCGAGGACTTGTCTACTTTCACTCCTTCTAGAATGGATAACACCTGTGCGTAACTAACCTCAATCCTTTCTAGTCTAATATCTCGTACCTCATTCTTCTCCTTTACAATATTGCCCTTTTCCTCGGTGAACACTGATGAGAAATGTGACAGTTGTAGTGCTCTGTGCAGCTGCTAATCTAATCTGTTTACCACATCTGTCTGTGGCCTGTTGTTAGCGTGCAACCCCCCCACTTCATAGCTGAGTGGTATTACTTTCACTGACGCAACACTGAGTCTTATCACTTCTGCACAGAGTCTTTATGACTATGTGACTTCTGCAGAAGCAATACTTACACACATTTTCCACAAAACCGATCTTTTGAGGGTCAGCGTGGACATTACGGCGGGGGGATGGGAATGAGGGAAGGAAGCTTAATGTACTGGAGCCAAGGCGCAGAAAGAACAAAGGATGCAAAACCGGCTTCAAGCTGCAATGAGGAATATTGCATGTGCTGTGCTTGCACCTGTTGCAGTTGTGGGAATCGGGTGCATTTAAAAAATAAAAACAGAAAAGCTATTTATCCCTCCGCCTTCCCAACGTCGTTCCTTCTGTTCCTCCTCACTCGGATAATTAAGACACATACCTGCGTTTGCGGAGTCTGCTCCCTCCCTGGATTCACTCAAGTTGCCATAAGTGAACAATTCCCCCTCCTCCCATCTATCTCCCTCTCAGGATGAAGAGTTGCTCAAAGGGAGGGCGATTCACTTTGAAACTGACAGGGCGACTTCCGCGTTGTGACGTCATAAAGGAGTGAGGGACGGGGCGAGCAAAAGTGACAGTAAAGGAGGCGGGGCGAAAGCGTCAGCGGGCCGCCGCACTGCCTTGCAACAGCAGGGGAGGAGAACACACTTTCCACAAACCCCTTCAAAGAATCCCTACAGTGTGGAAGCAGGCTACTCGGCCTCACCGACCCTCCCAAGGGTAACCCACCCACATTCGTTCCCCTATCCCCATTGCTCGACATTTAACCCTGAGTAATGCACCTCCCCTGCACATTCCTAGACGTTATGCCTAGTTTAACGTAGCCTATGCACCCTAACCTGCACATCCCCAGGCACTATGGGTAACTAAGCATAACCAATCCACTTTAACCTGGACAAAGTTTAAAATCACACAACTCCAGGTTGTGGTCCAACAGGCTTCTTTGGAAGCAGTAACTTTTGGGGTGCCGCTTCTTCATCAGGTGGTTGTGGAATATAAGATCCTAAGACACAATTTATAGCAAAACATTACAGCGTCCTCCCACTGAAATGGCATATTGAACAACCTGGATTGTTAAGTCTTTCATCTTTTAGAATGGTACAGGTATCATTACGATGTTTTCCAGCAACACATTTTCAGCTCTGATCTCCAGCATCTTGCAGTCCTCACTTACTCCTCATTAGAATGTAAACCCCAGAACTTCTTGTTGTCACCTTCTTGTGATAACAAGGTTTTATAGCAAAAGGTGACATCTCAGCTCAGACAATGCATCAAAGGTCAGAGTCTGCCTGTGTCCCAATCTTGAGTCAGACTGGTTCTATTTCCAAAGTGGAATTTACAAACTATTACAAGTATTGACTGCCTGCAGATTGTGCATTTTTTAAGCAAAATAGAATGTATCTGCAAATATACATCCGCGCACACGTGCGCACAGGTTTGTTGGGTGAATTTATATTTGCAAAATTACATCTTACTTTGCTCAAAAACTGCATGATTCCATCCAAGATTCTGTAAATCAGTCTAACCATTGTGGCACAGACAACCTCACACAGGGGAGCTCACACCTTCAATAAATTATCTGGGCTGACAAGACACCAATTGGTAAAGTTCACTTGAGAATTTAACTATTAAAAAAAGTTTTGTGATTTCCATGTGGAAGAACTGAAACTAACATGGTCATTCGAACAGATGAGAGACTTAACAAACATTCCAGGTCTTTTTCAATATATAATTTCAGTTACATCACACTGTAAACTGTTGCTATAAATTCTGTGTCTTACAATCTTATATTCCATAATCCCCTGATGAAGGAGCTGCAGTCTGAAAGCTAGTGTTTCCAATTAAACCTGTTGGACTATAACCTGGTGTTGTGTGATTTTTAACTCTGCAAATACACATTCACTCCCATGAACTTCTGAGCGCATATGTGCATGACAGAGAGAAAAAGTCTACATCAGTGTTATATGTCTCTATGTCTATTTGATAACAGATGCTTTATTTCTGTTGATGTAAATATTGTGGTAAATCTTAGCTGGGTAATAATAGTTAGATGTAAGAGAGAGAGAGAGAGAGAGAGAGAGAGAATTCCTCAAGTAGGCACCATAAGAATCCTGGGAAACCCCAATTTCTGGTTTACTTCCTAATGAACAAACATTCAGCACGATCACCTATTTATTTCTGATTTTGTTTCATTTTTCTTGTTTTATTCCCTGCGATGATGTGGGAGAGTTGTTAGATTTGGGTCAGCCATTTTGTCACATATTAAAGTCTGGAAACCATTTTGAATCTCATCTTAGTGCCTACTTGCTAAAGCTTATGTTTCTCAGGCTCAGCAGAGACTGTTGGCCTTGCAGCTGCACTGCTCCCTGATAAACAAATTCTTTCCTTGCATAGGACTTTATTTCCATCCTCCACAGTTGTCGAGTCAGGCAGGAGATACCCTGGTTCTGCCAGGTCACTGGCCGATATCCTTTGAGAGATGAAATATAGAGGGTGGTTGCTGATTTTGTTGTGTCCAAAGGAAAAGGAAAGCTTGCCAGGGACAAAAGTGCTGTTAGAAATGCTGATACAATTCTTGCTACTCAGCCACAAGATACTAATATGAGTACTCAACAGGGTCCTAGCGTCCGGACGTAATGGTGCTGAGAGCACTTACGCTTTACAAAATTAATAATAAAGATTTTGCTTGCCCCAGGGTTATGACAGGGGAAACCCTATTTGATAAGCCCGGGACCCACATTGAGGTCCACGGCATGCTTCAAAATGCCCCTGATCTGTTCGAGTGCCCAACGTTAGTTTGAATTGGGTAGTAGAAAGCTGAAGTATAATTGCTCGCTTCAGGACGTCCAGACTTGAATGAATTTGGCATACAGGACACATTGGGCAACTATGAAAGACTCCGTTGTATTTCCCCTGGACTCAATGCAGAGACACGAAAAACTTGCCTTGAAAACAGTGTTCGATTTGCAAATGGAACAGCTGTCTGGTATTTAGAGTTTGCACACTTGGTTAGGCAGCTATGTATCACAGCCAGGATTTATGAGACTTAACTCCCTAACTTTGACTGTTCTGGAAAGTATGCGCTTCATTACCCTTGGAAGGAAGGAACAAACAAAAGCTGACAAACTAAGATATGAAGAAAGTTGGAGAATATTACAGAAAGACACACACACAGAAGTTTGCAGAAAGGTTAACACTTCATAATCTGGTTTAAATACACATTTGCCTGGGTATGGTACTGAAATCACAGGGGAAGCCCCTGCTGAAGTGCACAAATATGGCCTCAAAAAGGGTACTCCCTCAATACTCAAACCAAAATGTGGGTGACCCCCTGCTGGACTGGTTTGTGTTCATTCTTTGCTGCTGCTTGTTTCAGTTGAACATTATTGTACACACTTACAAACATGGTGGCACCCAGATTTTCGGAAAGCAGCAAAGAAAAGAGCTGAAGCATGTTTAATTTGTAATCAAACAAGCTGCATGCTCTAAGAGGGATGCCCTGTGTTTGTTAACCACCTCCTTGCGTGGTCGGCCTTTTTACTTATCTACAACTTGCTTTTATAGAATCACCTCGCGTACATTGTTATGAATATTGTCTAATAAGAGTAGATGTATTTAGTAGATGAATTAAAACCATCCAAATGACTGAAGCAGCTGCCACTATAGTATTGGACAAGTGGGAAATATTTGCATCAGTTAACCAAAACACTTCAAAGTTTACATTCACGAGTACGTCAAGCCGAAGAAGTAGGACCAGGGCATATTGGAGCCTGCTTCTTTGGGCAGATACACTCTCTGGGAAAAGCAGCAGTCCTCACTTCCTCCTCCTCATCTCTGTCCTAAACCAACTCCCCCTAAGCTTGAGGCCTAGAAATGACTGGATAGGGTAGTGCTTCATCCCCACAGTGCAATGAATTCCCACTTTCCACCAAAATCCCAGATGTACTCACTTAGTTGCTTGCTGTCTCACAAATGAAAGATTTAATCGTAACTTCTTCCAGTCCCAGAAATGGTCATACATCTTTGAAAGCTGCTCTGAAAATCCAGTCTTCACAACCATACTTCTGTTTTCACCGAAGACAATTAGAGTCATACACCAAGAAAACAGACCCTTTGGCCCAATTTGTCCGTGCCAACCATATATCCAAAATCTATTCCCATTTGCCAGCATGTAGCCCGTATTCCTCAAAACCCTTCCTATTCATGTACCCATCCAGATGCTACTTAAATGTCGTAATTGTTCCAGTCTTCACCACTTCCTCTGTCAGCTTGTTCCATTCGTGCAGCACTCTGTGAAAAAGTGGCCCCTCGGCTCCCTTTTAAATCTTTGCCCTCTCGGCTCAAACCTCTCCCCTCTAGTTTTGGAATCGCTGATCTGAGGAAAAGATCTTGGCTACTCACCCATATGCATGCCCCTTATAAACTGATAAAATGTCACCCCTCAGCCTCCGACACTACAGGGAAAACAGCCCCAGCCTATTCAGCTTCTCCCTCTCGTTCAAACCCGCAACTCTGGCACCAGATTTATAAACCTTTTCCAAACCCTTTCAAGTTTCACAACATCCTTCCATAGGACGGAGACCAGAATTACATACAATATTCCAAAAGTGGCCTAACCAAGGTCCTGTGCTGCCGCAGCATGACCTCACAACTCTTTCACTCAATGCTGTGACCAACAGAGGAAAGCATACCAAACATCATCTTCACTATCCTGTCTACCTGCAACGCCACTTTCAAGGAACTAGAAACCTGCACTCCAAGGTCTCTCTTCGGCCACACTCCCCCTGTGTAAGTCCTGCCTGCATTGCTTGACCAAAATGCACCACCTCACATTTCTCCAAATTCAACTCCATTTGCCACTCCTTAGCCCATCAGCCCATCCAATCCAGAAGGTGAAAATCTCCATCCCACAGACTCTCCCTCCATTCTCACTTTGCTGAACCTAATCCCAGCTGCACCTCACCCTGAAGGGTCTGGTTCATGCTGATTAATTGGCCCACACTCAGGGGAGATCTAATTGAAACATACAGAATACTGAACAGCCTGGACAGAGTGAATGCTGGGAAGATGTTTACCTTGGTAGGACCCAAGCGCACAGCTTTAGAGTAAAGGGAAGACCTTTTAGAATGGAGGTAAGAAGAAACTTCTTCAGCCAGAGAGTGGTAAATCTATGGAATTCATTGGCACAGAAGGGTGTGGAGGCCAGGTAACTGAAGATATTTAAGACTGAGATAGCTAGGTTCTTAAGTATCAAGGGGATCAAGGGTTAGGGGGAGAAAGCAGGAGAATGGGGCTCAGAAACTTATCAGCCGTGATTGAATCGTATGAGCAGACCTGATGGGCTGAATGGCCTACTTTATGCTCCTATGTCTTTGGGTCTCTTGCTGTCCTGGACACAGAGTGAGAATTGGGAGCAGAAATCAGCAATTTGGACTTACAAGACTGCACCAGCTTTGAACAGATCACAAATGGATATGGATCTCTCTACATCTAGGTGCAGAGGCTGGGACTTTTTTAACTGGAGCAATGGGGGCTGAGAGGTGACCTTAGAGAGGGTTAAAAAATTATGAGGGATATAGGTGAGGTGAATGGCAGGTGTCATTTCAAGATGAGGAAGCAAACTTTTAAAGTGAGAGTAGAATGATTTTAAAGACATGAGGAGCACCTTTTTCACAGAGGTGGCTTGTGTGTGGAATGAATGTCCAGAGGAAGTGGTAGATGCAGGTACAGTAACAATGTTTAAAAGATGTTTGGATAAGTACATGAATAGGAAAGGTTTGTAGGGATATGGGCCAAACTAGGTGGGACTAGTTTAGTCTGTGGATATAGTCAGCATGGACTAATTGGACTCAAGGGTCTGTTTCTGTGCTGTATGACTAACTTGCCTATAATGGTCTTAAAACTATTTTCTTGCCTTCCACTTCTCTGTTCTTCAAAATCAGATGAACTCAGCTTTGAATATATTCACCTGCAGGAAGACATCCCCAATTCTGAACTCAATTCCTCTTGCTAATATACCACTTGCCTTGCTGATTGCTTGCTGCACCTGCCTGACAACTGGCTTTGACTGGTGTAGAAGGACACTGAGGCCCCTTTGTACATCCATACATCATTCCTGATGAAGGGCTCGTGCCCGAAACGTCAAATCTCCTGCTCCTCGGATGCTGCCTGACCTGCTGTGCTTTGCCAGCGCCACACTTTTTGACACTGATCTCCAGCATTTGCAGTCCTCACTTTCTCCAATTCGCAATACACCTCCTTTCTATTTTCTTTTCACATCAAAGGCTATAACTTCACACTGTGGTACTCCATTTGCCATGTGTTAGAGATAGACCTGCACCAGCTTTTCCAGAGTCCAGCCTCTCCCTCTAACTCAAACCCTCCTGGCAATGTGCTGGTAAATCTTTACCAAACCCCCTCTCATAGTATTCTTCCTACTACAGGGTGACCAGAACTGCACTCAGTACTCTAAAAGTGGCCTTATCAACATTCTATACAACCTTAACATGTCCCAAATCCTATACTCAACAGTGTGGACAATGAAGGGAAGTGTGCTAAATATCTTCTTCACCACCAAGTCTACCAGTGATGTAACTTTCAAGAACAATGAACCTGAACACGACCCAGGGCCCTACCTTTACCTGTACAAGTCTTGCCCTTCTTTATTTTAGCAAAACGCAACCCCTCGCTTTTATGCATACCCCTCTCATATGCTCATACTTCATCACAATCACACTTTACCAAGCATGTACAGATGCAAATACACTCTCATGCACAAACTCACACACACACTCTTTCCTGATGAAGGGCTTTTGCCCAAAACATCGGTTTTCCTGCTCCTCGGATGCTGCTTGCCTTGGTCTGCTTTTCTAGCTGAACGCTGAACCTATTACCCTCTAGTTCTGGACTCCCCCATTCAAAGGAAAACACCATGTCTATTTACCCTATCCATGCCCCTTGTGATGTTATAAAAGTCTATAACGTCACCCCTCAGACTCTGGCACGATGGAGAAACAGTCCCACCCTGTCCTTCCGCCTCGCCTCACTCGGGTAATTAAGACACATACCTGAGTTTGCAGAGTCTGCTCCCTCCCTGGATTCACAACAGTTGCTACAAGTGAACAGATTTCTCCCCACCCCTTTCTCTTGCCCCTCTCTGGATTCACTCCAGTTGCTACAAGTGAGCCTGCTCCGTCATTCATTAAGATCATGGCTGATCTATCCATCGTCTCAGCTCCTCCCCCCTGCATTGTCACAAGTAATCCCTTAATTCCCCTACCAGGCAAAAACCCATCCAACTGTGTCTTGAATATACGTAATGAAGCTGCCTCTACTGCTTCCTTGGGCAGAGAATTCCATAGATTCACTGCTCTCTGGGAAAAGCAGTTCCTCATCTCTGCCCTCTGGAAAAAGCAGTCCCAAAAGCAACTCCCCCTAACATTGAGGCCTAGTCTCACCCACCAGTAGAAATGTCTGGTTAGGGTAGGACTTCATCCCCACAGTGCAATTATGGTGGGAAGAAGTTTCCATTGGTAGGGGAGACAAGAACCATAGGGCACAGCTTTAAGGGTAAAGCTCTGGACCAGATGGGCCAATGGGCTGAGAAGAGGCAAATGGAATTTAATTCACGTAAATGCGAGGTGCTGCATTTTGGGAAAGCAAATCTTAGCAGGACTTAATGGTAAGATCTGAGGGAGGGTTGCTGAACAAAGAGACCTTGGAGTGCAGGTTCATAGCTCTTTGAAAGTGAAGTAGCAGATAGGTAGGATCGTGAAGGCAGCATTTGGTATGCTTTCCTTTATTGGTCAGAGTATTGAGTACAGGAGTCGAGAGGTCATGTTGCGGCTGTACAGGACATTAGTTAGGCCACTGTTGGAATATTGCACGCAATTCTGGTCTCCTTGCTATCGCAAACATGTTGTGAAACTTGAAAGGGTTCAGAAAAGATGTTCTTCGTAGGATATGTGGAACAATCCATCTTCCGCAACTACACTGGCCCCACCCCCCACCTTTTCCTCCGCTACATCGATGACTGTATCGGCGCCGCCTCGTGCTCCCACGAGGAAGTTGAACAGTTCATCCACTTCAACACCTTCCATCCCGACCTCAACTTCACCTGGACAGTCTCAGATTCCTCCCTCCCCTTCCTCGACCTTTCTATTTCCATCTCAGGCGACCGAATCAACACGGACATCTACGTCACCCCTCAGACTCTGGCACGATGGAGAAACAGTCCCACCCTGTCCTTCCGTCTCTCCTCACCCCACCCAGGTAATTAAGACACATACCTGAGTTCGCAAAGTCTGCCCCCTCCCTGGATTCACTCCAGTTGCTACAAGTGAGCCTGCTCCGTCATTCATTAAGATCATGGCTGATCTATCCATCGTCTCAGCTCCTCCTCCTTGTATTGCCGCAAGTAATCCCTTAATTCCCCTACCATGCAAAAACCCATCCAACTGTGTCTTGAATATACTTAATGAAGCTGCCTCTACTGCTTCCTTGGGCAGAGAATTCCATAGATTCACTGCTCTCTGGGAAAAGCAGTTCCACCTTATCTCTGCCCAAAAGCTACTCCCCCTAACATTGAGGCCCAGTCTCACCAGCAGAAATGACTGGATAGGGTAGGACTTCATCCCCACAGTGCAATGACGTTGGGAAGATGTTTCCATTGGTAGGGGAGACTAGGACCAGAGGGCACAACTTTAAGAGTAATGGGGAGATCTTTAGGAATAGAGATAAGCGATGTCGCCTTTTCTGCCAACAGCAAGGAGCAGGCGCAATGTTTTGATGACATCAGCAACCATGCGTGCTGCTTGTTCACACCGAGAGGCAGACACAATATGCTCTGTTGAAAAGTGTGGTGCTGGAAAAACAGCAGGCCAGGTAGCATCCGAGGAGCAGGAGAATCTTCAGAAGGGCTTATGCCCGAAATGTTGATTCTTCTGCTCCTCGGATGCTGCCTGGCCTGCTGTGTTTTTCCAGCACCACATTTTTTAACTCTGGTACTCCAGCATCTGCAGTCCTCACTTTCTCCTCCACATATGGGCGGCACGGTGGCACAGTGGTTAGCACTGTTGCCTCGCAGCGCCGGAGACCCGGGTTCAATTCCCGCCTCAGGCGACTGACTGTGTGGAGTTTGCACGTTCTCCCCGTGTCTGCGTGGGTTTCCTCCGGGTGCTCCGGTTTCCTCCCACAGTCCAAAGATGTGCAGGGCCAGGTGAATTGGCCATGCTAAATTGCCTGTAGTGTTAGGTAAGGGGTAAATGTAGGGGTAGGGGTATGGGTGGGTTCGCTTCGGCGGGTCGGCGTGGACTTGTTGGGCCGAAGGGCCTGTTTCCACACTGTAATGTAATCTAATCTAAAAAAAAAAATATGTTCTGTGGAAAGCTGGTGTTTTTAACTGATTTTAAGTGTCCAAATGCAATAGGAGAAACAAAAGGGTAGAACAACAATCCACACTGTAATGTAATCTAATCTAAAAAATAAAAAAAAATATGTTCTGTGGCAAGCTGGTGTTTTTAACTGATTTTAAGTGTCCAAATGCAATAGGAGAAACAAAAGGGTAGAACAACAATATATTTTCCCCATGTGGCTCGACATTTTATTGCTTTTGCATTTTGTCAGGCTGCTCAACTTTATGTCTTTTCCCCAGTGTAGGGGTGAAGTTCAGAACTAGAGGGCATAGGTTTGGGGGGGGGGGGGGGTGAGTGTATGGAATGAGCTGCCAGAGGAAGTGGAGGAGGCTGGTACAGTTATAGCCTTTAAAAGGCATCTGGATGGGTATATGAATAGGAAGGGTTTAGAGGGAGATGAGCCAAGTGCTGACAAATGCGACTTAATTAATTTAGGATATCTGGTTGGACCAAAGGGTCTGTTTCCATGCTGTACATCTGTGAGTCTAAATAATAAAAAGTATACTTTGACAAATAACAAACTATATCCATGTTAACAAGGCTTAGTACACCACATTTTCAGCAGGTCCTGCCCCTTCAGTGACTGAGGAACATATCTCCTGGTGCATAATCTCCTTCACTAGTATTTACACACTCGCCTCAGCAATTGCACAAGTAACAGCAAGAGTAAAAAAAACAAGGTTTTTTTTTAGATAAGAGTGAGGGTAAAAAGCACAAGCCCCAGTAAAAGCAGATGGAAAGTGAGTGTAAAATGTCACTATGACAGGACGGGCCCCACATTCCTTCCCCTCCGTTCCCCCCCCCAACCTGCCTCACCTTTCACCTCCCGGGCCCAGTACCTTCCAGGTGGCCCCATAGTTGACACAGGGGCCGCCCCACGACCAGTAGAACTCCACCACCCAGGCGGCCGACGAGTTCCCAAGCAGGCCCTTAACCCCATCCGCCTCCAGAATGCTCACCGGCTCCTGCCTGCTGTACAGCCGGCCGGTGTGGCCGTGACACAGCAGCTGCGCCAGGAAGGCGGCGGTGCCCAGTGACGGGTGTCTGCCCCGGGCCGCACGGCGCCATTTTCCTAATGGCCGCCGCTTCCCCGCTCGAGCGACTTGTCCTCCCAACCGCCTTCGCCCCCGCGTGACATCAGCTCGGGGTTGGCGGGGCCGGGGGAGCCTCACCGTCACCAAGCAACAGCCACCTCGCGCTACAACTGCTCATTCACAAAAACAAACTCTCCTGTCTCGCTCTGCAGCTGCAGGGGGGACACTGCCACGTTTCGAGGAGCCCTGTCCACATTGTGAAAGCTTATGGCTCAATTTAAACAGATATTCCAACATTATAACAAAGCATCGTCAAATCTAAAGGGGGAAATGTGCATTTTAAAGGGACGTGGATATTTTAACGGGCTACTGCTGCAAATAAAGAATTTAAATGAAGACGATTATATTTCAAAGGGGTGTGGACACATTCAGAGGGATATCTCAATATGCAAAGTGATGCAGTCTTATCTAAATGAATCTACAATTCAAAGAAACGTTGCCCTATTTATTAGCAGAAATATCCCTTTAAGAGACAATAGGTGTGAACTCCATGCCCCAATGTTGAACCAAACAGACATTTTCTTAGAAAAGCTCTGTGTTTAAATTACATTCTTGAGAAGGTAATTTATGGATATGTGTGTGGGTTAAAGTAGATTGGCCGTACTAAATTACCCATAGTACCCAGGGATGTGTAGGTTAGGATGGGTTAGCCATGGGAAATACGGAGTAAGGAGCTGGTGGGATGGTCTTTGGAGAGCCAGTGTGGAAAAGATGGGCTGAAGCTACCACATTGTTGGCATTCTATGATACCCCCCACAAAGAAGCATTTTATCTGCATCTATCCTGTCAGGCCCCTCTCAGAATTCTACTAATTTCAAAAGGTCACTTCTGGTTCATAGAGGTATACAATACAGTAACAGACTCTTCGGTCCAACTCATCCGTGCAGACCAGGATTCCCAAACTAAACTAGTCCCACTTGCCTGCATTTGGCCAATATCCCTCTTAAACCTTTCTATTCATGTACTCATCCAAATGTCTTTAAACCTTGTAACTATATCTACATCTGCATCTACCACTTCCTCATCAAATTCATTCCACACGCAAACCATCCTCTTGTCAAAACGTTGCCGCTCAGGTTCCTTTTAAATCTCTCCTCTCACCTTAAAAAAAAAAAGCCCCTAGTTTCGAGCTCTGCTACGCTAAGGAAGAGCCCTTTGCTATTCACCTTACCTCCATTCCTCATGATTTTATAAATCTCAATGAGGTCACCCTCCTGTGCTCCATTGTAAAATGTCCCAGCCTCTCCTTCCAACTCAAACCCTCCGGTCCTGGCAACGTCCTTGTAAATATTTACCGAACTCTCTCTAATAGAATTCTTCCTATTACAGGGCCACCAGAACCATACTCAGTACCTGGAAAGTGGCTTCACCAACATCCTGTACAATCTTAACATGATGTCCCAACTCCTATACTCAATGGTGTGAACAATGAAGGCAAATGGTGCTAAGTGCCTTCTTAAGCACCATGTTAACCAGTGATGCAATTTTCAAAGAACTATGTACCTGAACACATCCCCCATGCCTCTCTGTTTTGCAATATGACCCAAGACCCATTTACTGTACAAGTCCTGCCCTTCCTTCCTTTTAACAAAACGCAACCCCTTGCTTTTATTCATACCTCTCTCAGACACACGCTCTCTCTTAGACACCCCCCCCAATACTCTAACAGGCTTATACTCCATCACACTCAATTTACCAAGCATGCACACAATCTTATGTGCACTCTCACGCACAAACTCACGTGCACACAACCACACTCTCTCATGTACGCGCACAAACGTAACTCTATGGAGAGAATTTGTATTGGCAGAATTATATTTGCAGATACTTTCAATTTTGCTCAAAAAGGGCACAATCTGCAGGCAGTCAATCCATGTACTACTTCATAAATTCCTACTTTGGAAATAAAACTAGTCTGATTCATGATTGGGATACTGACAGACTCGAACCTCACACCTTACATGCATTGTCTGAGATGAGATGTCATTTTTTTTATATAAAACTTTAAGTCATCTCGAGAATACGACTTATAAGGTGTTCTAGGACTTACATGTTAATGAACCGAAATCTGCAACCCACTCTAAAAGATAAAAAACTTAACAGCAATCTAGGTTTGTTCAATATATCTTCTCAGTTGCATGACACCGTGATCTTTTGTGATAAAATCTGTGTCTTATGATCCTGCTCCACAGCTACCCGATGAAGGAGCAGCACTCCGAAAGTTAGTGCTTCCAAATAAACCTACTGGACTATAACCTGGTGTTGTGTGATTCTTAACTTTATCCACCCCAGTCCAATATCAGCGCCTCCACATGGTTTCTAGTGAACACAGCCCACACCTCCTGGTGCTGCCACTACACTTTACAATGCCAATGAAACGACGCACTCTGCATTCCTGAAAACTTTACTATTTCTAACGGTACTAGCTACTCCTTCTGATACACGACATTGGAAACTTAGTGCAGGAGGCTGAAAGAAATGAGCAGCTTTAAAACAAAATCCTCTTGGAGCTCAAAGCCTTTAATGAGAGTCTGAGCCCAGTGGTAAGTTCAGGTAACCTTTATTGTGACCCAACTTTGTTACAGCTTCAGATGCCCCTACAAAAAGTCATAGAAAAAGTAGCTGCTTTTTATACAGCTCAAGGTTAAAGCGCGCACACTACCCCACACACACACCCACCTCACATTCTTTACTACTGGTGACCGAGTTGCCCCTTTGTAATTGGATCCACATCCCCAGTGAAAATAGTTTCACAGTTAGATTCTAACTCCAGATTTCTAACCAAATTCCAATTCCGCCATCTGCCGTGTTGGGATTCAAACCCAGGAATCCCCAGAACTAGGTGGATAGTCCAGTTCATAATGGCACTCAGCCGTTGCTCCTTCAATTCCTTGCGATGGCACATGAACTCGCTGGTGGCAGGCGCGGGTGAAGCCCTTCCTGCATTGAGAGCAGAATTATGACCTCTCCCCGGTGCGGACCCACCGATGGGTCAGCAGGTTGAAGGAGTTGCTGAAGGCCTTCCCGCAGTCGGCACAGGGCAATGGCCTCTCCCCGTGTGGACCCGCCGGTGTCTCAGCAGGGTGGAGGAATTGCTGAAGACCTTCTCGCATATGACACAGCTGAAGGGCCACTCCTTGGTGTCAGCAGGTTGGAGGAATTGATGAAGGCCTTCCCACACTCTGGGCAGGAGAACGGCCTCTCCCCGGTGTGGACCCTCTGGTGGGTCAGCAGGTCGGAGGAATTGCTGAAGGCCTTCCGACACTTGGGGCAGCTGAAGGGCCTATCCCCCATGTGGACCCGCTGGTGCTTCTGCAGGTCAGTGGAATTGCTGAAGCCCTTCCCGCACTTGGGGCAGCTGAAGGGCCTCTCCCCCGTGTGTATCCGCTGGTGGGTCAGCATGGTGGAGGCCTGGGTAAAACACTTCCTGCATTCGGTGCAGCTGAAGGGCCTGTCCCCCGCGTGGATCCGCCGGTGGGTCAGCATGGCAGATGAACAGCTGAAGTCCTTCCCGCAGACAGGGCAGGAGAACGGCCTCTCTCCGGTGTGGCTGTGCCGATGAGTCTCCAAGGCAGATGGGGCATAAAAGCTTTTCCCACAGTTGCCACACTTCCATGGTTTCTCCACAGGGCGGGATTCCTTGGGTTGCTCCATGGCCGAAGATTCAGCTGCACACAAACACGTATACATGCCCTCCCTGCTGTGAATTCCTCTTTCCAGGCTGTATAGTTGTTATGCTCTCCACAGTCAGTGTGCTGCAACAGTAGGGTCTCTCATCCAGACCCACTGATGCTGAAAACGTACTCAAACTGGAACCAAAAAGCTTTGCTCCTTCTCACAGAGTCATAGTCGAAAATTGTTGCGGTCCCAATGGATTCAGTGACTGTCAGACATTGACTGCAAAGTGAGGACTGCAGACACTGGAGAGTCAGTGTCGAAAGGTATGGTGCTGGAAAAGTACAGCAGGTCAGGCAGCATCCAACGAGCAGGAAAGTCAACGTTTCGGGCATAAGCCCTTCATCTGTTCATTTTGAGATTTCTGTCTTCAGATCTTAAAATATTCTGCAAAAAGAGATTTCAAAAGTCATCACTGTCAGTCCAGGGTAGAAATTCAGAACAAGCAATTCTACTTTCTGCAGAACACTGTTTTCTTTTGTTATTCCACAAAATTGAAAGCACTCTCTCCCCCTCTGTTCTCATTCCTCTGTAACTAATTCTCCTGAAGGTGCTGATTCAGGATCTTAAGGGGCAGAAAAGTAAAAACATCAAGACTGACGTCTCTCTGCATTTTGAGTAACTCCACCTGAAAGTTAATGTCTTTCACAACACTGGGCTACTGCTGAGAGTGAGCAGGCCTGATCTTGGGAAGCAAAAAACAAAGTATGGCAATTCAGGGTGAACCTGCAATTCAGCGTCTTGAGGAACAACCAGACATGAAAGGGTTAACATCCCCAGGAATGTGGGAGCAAAATGAAACTTCAAGGCATTAACACCGACACACTCCAGTTAAAACATTCTTGAAATCTGCTCTGACAGTCCAGTCTTCACAACCACAGTTCTGCGTTCATCGAAACAGACCCTTTGGCCCAACTTGTTGCATGCTGACCAGATATCCTATGGCGAATATCACATTCGCCATTACTTGGCTCCTATATGGGCCATGTGCTGGCAGGTGGGACTACATTAGGTTGGCTATCTGGTCAGCGTGGATGAGTTGGACCGAAGGGTCTGTTTTTGTGCTGTACGTCTCGATGTATTCATACGCCCATCCAGACGCCTTTTAACTGTTGTAATTGTACCAGCCTCCACCACTTCCTTGGCAGCTGATTCTATACACACACCACACTCTCTGTGAAAAGGTTGCCACTGAGGTCTCTTTTACATCTCATCCTACCCTCACCCTAAACCTATTCCCCTTGAGTTCTGGACTCAAAGAAAAAACCTTGTTTCTTGACCATATCCATGACCCTCAATTTTATAAAAGTCTATAATGTCACCCCTCAGTCTCTAGCGTGCTGGGAAAAATAGCCCCATCCCATCCTTCCGTTCCTCCTCCATCGGGTGATTAAGACACATACCTCAGTTTGCAGAGTCTGCTCCCTCCCTGGATTCACTTCACTTGCTACAAGTGAACAGATTGCCCCCACTCCCCGTCTCAGGATGAAGAGTTGCCCAGAGAGAGGCAGTTCACTCAAACTGGTAGGGCCACTTCCGCGTTGTGATGCCATCAATGGGTCAGGGGTCGGGCAGGGAATGGAAGACGGGGCGGGGTGAGATCCGGGCTACACCTACAGCAGGACCCCACACTGCGTATGCTATGGCCGGCCAGCTCGCCCGCACAGCCCTGTCCAGTTTGCAGATATCCCTTCCGTTTAGAGCATCTACACAGTGTGGAAGCAGGCCACTCGGCCCAACCAGCTACACCGACCCTCCGAAGAGTAACCCACCCACAACAATTGCCTACCCCTACTCTACATTTACCCCGAGCACTACACCTAACCTGCATATCCCTAGGTACTATGAATAATTTAGCATAGCAAATTCCCCCTAACCTAGACAAAGTTAAAAATCACACAACACCAGGTTTGGGTCCAACAGTTTTATTTAGAAGCACTAGCTTTTGGAGTGCTGCTCCTTCAATAGGTGGTTGCAGAGAATAAGATCAAAAGACACAGAATTTATGGAAAAACATTGCAGTGTCCTGCCACTGAAATGATACATTGAACAAACCTGGATCGTTAAGACTTTAATCTTTTCGAATGGGTTGCAGGTATCATTAATATGTAAATCTCAGAACTTCCTGTAAGGCGTCTTCTCAAACACATTCACTCCCGTGGACTTATGCGTGTGCGAGTGCATGAGAGAAAGAAAATGTCTTTATCCATCCAGTATATTTCTATACCTATTTGAGAACAGATACCTTATTTCTGTTGGTGTGAATATTGTTGTAAATCGTAGCTGGGTACTAATAGTTAAATGTAAGGGAGAGAGAATTCCTAAAGTATTATTGTGGGCGGTACAGTGGTTAGCACTGCTGCCTCACAGTGCCAGCGACCCGGGTTCAATTCCCACCTCAGGCCACTGTCTGTGTGCTGTTTGCACATTTTTCGGTTTCCTCCCACAGTCCAAAAATGTGCAGGTGAGGTGGATTGTCCGTAGTGTTAGGTGAAGGGGTAAATGTAGGGGAATGGGTCTGGGTGGATTGCTCTTCCGCGGGTCGGTGTGGACTTGTTGGGCCGAAGTAATCTAATCTAATGAGACCTCCATTTCTGGTTTACTTCCGAATGAATAAACACTGGCACCTATTTAGTTAGAATGTTGTTTCATTTTTCTCGTTTGATTCCCTGCTATGAGTACACTCTGTGTCTGGATGATTGACAGGCTGGGAGATTGTGGGTTGGGGCTTGATTGACTGAATGTTTTTATTGTTCCCAAAGGTGTCAAAGGAAGGGGGTGGGGGGGGGGGGGGGTGAAGAGCTTCAGCAGAAATCCAGCAGAGTTGAGAACAGACCGACATCATATTCTGTGGGAATTGGGAGATCAACAGGGGACAGAGAAACCAGGACCTGAAATCCGAACTAACACCAGACTACTCTGTGATTTGTGCTTTGATTAGCAGTGTCAACCCTCTGCCTTTCCCATTTGACTACGTCCTTGATATTCAGGATCCAACCTTCTCATCCTGAAGCTATATCGCTTAAGGAGTTTCAGATCATATTTATTCTCTTCAATGTGTGCGGTTAATTCATTCACTTTTGTTACAATGTACACCATTTTTAGTTGCAATTTTTGCGATCTTTCGAATCCAGCTTTGATTGCTGGTATATTTACTCTCCTTGTCCCTTTCTATCATTCTCTGATGTTTATTTTCCATATCACTACATTGCTCACCAGCCTTGATTTGGATTGACCATGCTAAATTCCCCCCAATGTTGAGGGATGTTCGGGTTAGGTGGGTTAGCTGTGGGGAATGCAGGGTTATAGTTTCATAGTAACAGAAGCAGGAGTAGGCCATTTGGTCCATCAAGCCTAATCCACTATTCATTAAGATCATGGCTGAGATATCCTTTGTCTCAGCTCCTCCTCCCTGCATTATCGCAACGGCCCTTAATACCCCGATCATGCAAAAACCCATCCAATGTGTCTTGAATATATTTAATGAAGCTGCCTCTACTGCTTCTTTGGGCACAGAATTCCATAGATTCACTAACCTCTGGGAAAAGCAGTTTTTCCTCATCTCTGTCCTAAATCTACTCCCCCTAATCTTACGCCTCATCTCATCCACCAGCAGAAATGACTGGATAGGGTAGGGTTTCAGCCCCACAGTGCAATGAGTTCCCACTTTCCACCAAAATCTCAGATGTACTCATTCAGTTACTGTCTCACAAATCAAAGAATTCATTGTGACTTCTTCTGCTCCCAGTAAGGGCGAGACATCTTTGAAAGCTGCTCTGAAAGCCAAGCCTTCACGACACTTCTGTTTTCATTGAAGATGATTAGAGTCATACAGCACAGAAAGAGACCCTTCACCCCAACTCGTCAGTGCCGACAAGATATCGTCTCATTTGCCTCCATGTGGCCCATATCCCTGTAAACCTTTCCTATTCATATGCTCATCCAGATGCCTTTTAGATGTTGTCATTGTACCAGCCTCCACTACTCTGGCAGCTTGTTCCATGCATGCACCACTCTCTGCGTAAAAAAGTTGCCCTCGGGTCTCTTTTAAATCATTCCCCTCTCACTTCAAACATATGCCCTCTAGTTTTGGATTACCCTAGGGAAAAAAAATCCCTGGATATTCATGCTATCCATGCCCCTTATGAATGTCCATAAGAGCACCCCTCAGCCTCCGAAGTTCTGGAGAAAATAACTCTGTCTCTGTACTTCAAACCCTCCAACTCTAGCAACAGCTTTGTAAATCTTTTCCGACCCATTTCAAAGTTTCACAACATCTTTCCTATAGCAGGGAGGCCAGAACTGAACACAAAAGGAGTGTAACCAATGTCCTGTACATGACCTCCCAAATCCTATGCTATGACCAATAAAGGAAAGCATACCAAATGCCTTCTTCACTATTGTATCTTCCAGAAATTCCACTTTCAAGGAATTCTGAACCTGCACTCCAAGGTCTCTTTGTTCTGCAATACTCCCCTTACCTGAGTCAGTCCTGCCTGGATTGCTTGACCAAAGTGCAAACCACACATTTCTCTAAATTAAACTCCATCTCTAACTCCTCGGGACATCAGTCCATCTGATCAATTCTATTTTATATCAAACTTTCTTTCCTCTCTCATTCCCAAAGAGCTGAAAATCTCCATCCGACACACTCCCCCTCCATTCTCACTTTGCTGAACCTAATCCCTGCTGTACCACATCCTGAAGGGTCTGGTTCATGCTGATTAACAGGCCCACACTCGGGGATCTAATTGAAATGTACAGAATCCTGAACGGCCTGGACAGAGTGGAAGCTGGGAAGACGCTTCCTTTTGGAGGAGAGACTAGGACCCGAGGACACAGCCTTAGAGTAAATGGAAGACCTTTTAGAACGAAGGTAAGGAGTAACTTCTTCAGCCAGAGAGTGAGGAATCTATGGAATTCACTGCCACAGAAGGCTGTGAAGGCGAGGTCATTGAGGATATTTAAGACTGAGATAGATAGGTTCTTGAGTATCAAGGGTGGAAGAATGAGGTTGTGAAACTCATCAGCCATGATTAAACGGTGGAGCAGACCCAATGGGCTGAATGGCATAATTTTTGCTCCTATGTCTTATGGTCTGTTGATGTCCTGGAAGAGAATTGGGAGCAGGAGTTGGCCATTTGGTCTTTCGAGCCTGCACCAGCATTGAACACATCATAACTGGATATGAATCTACCTGCATATAGATGAATAGGCTGAGACTTTTTCACTGGAAGAAAGTGAAGACTGCAGATGCTGGAGATCAGAGTCGAGAGTGTGGTCCTGCAAAAGCACAGCAGGTCAGGGCTGATGAAGGGCTTATGCCCAAAATATCCATTTACCTGCTCCTCGGATGCTGCCTGACCTGCTGTGCTTTTCTAGCACCACACTCTTTTTCACTGAAGCACAGGAGGTGACCTTATAGAGGCTTACAAAATCATTAGGGGTATAGATGAGGTGAACAGCAGGAGTCCTTTCCCGAGGATGGGCGTTTCAAAACTACCTTTATCTGCATCTCCCCCTACACCCATCCCTAGTCTTGAAGAAGGGTTACACCCGAAACGTCGACTTCTCCAACTCCTGATGCTGCCTGGCTTGCTGTGTTCTTCCAGCCTCCTGCCTGTCTATTTTGCCAATTGACCAACGTTTCCAGAGTCTGTCCCCTCCCGGATTCACTCCCTTTCTGTTACTGCAAGTCATCAATTGAATGAAAAAGAAATGGAAAAAGCGGCAAGAAAAGGGAATGCTGGACTCTCAGATATTAGACAGAGGAAGGATTTGCAGTCTGGGCAAAGCTCAAATCTTCATTCAGACAGAAAAGAGCAGGAGTACCAGCTTCAGAAGGTCATTGTTCAACTTTCCCATTCAGATAATAGGGTGACTCTGATTGGCAGGAGGACCAGTCTCCTTCCGGTCCTCCAGGGTTCCCTATTCGTCCATCAAAAGAAGGTCTCGCACCAATTTTGCAGATAGCGATGAGCATGCGCACTGCTTTGCTGACTGGCAAATATGCGTAGTATGCTGTATGGGAATACGGGAGTTACTGACAAATTTTGTGTCCAAACGCCAATGGGGTTTTTTTTTCTTCTATGGCTGGACATTTTGTTGCTTTTGCATTTTATCCGGCTGCTCAATTTTTCTATGTCGTTTCCCCTTGTTGAGAGAGAGAGAGAGTGGCCCCGTGAGCTGACTGTGGGAAGGAGCTTTAACCGGTTACACAGATTGAAGACACTATTCGCAGCAAAGGGGTGACTGTACACGTTTTCTGACTGTGGTCATACTTTCAATTTTTCATAAGAAACACAGAGCCAAAAGGACACCAGAACTGCAGAGATGTGGAAATGTGGGGACTGAGGGAAGAGATTCCATTCCCTGTCGGCACTGGAGATTCATCAGCTCAGTCGCAGTGGGGAGCGGCAGTTCTTCAAAAAAAGTATTTCCTATTGACAAAAACACATTCACACTGCCTGATTACCTTGAACTTATACAAGTGCCCTGTCATAACATCTTTAATAATAGTTTTGAACATTTTTCCCATGACATATGTTAAGGTAAATGGTCTACAGTTTCCTGTTCTCGGTCTCTCTTTTTGAAGGAAGGTGTCTCCCAATCTAAAGATATCTTTCTTGAAACTAATGACGTTTGGAAAATGAAAACCAATGCATTAACTATTTCACTAGCCAGTTTTTCTTCAAGAGGTCTAGGATGAAATCCTTCGGGTACCTGGGACTCATCAACTCGTAGTTCCAACAGTTTACTCAGTACTACTTCCCTGGTAATTGTAATTTTCTTCAGTTCCTCTTTCCCTTTCAATTCCTGATTTACAGCTAGTTCCAGGGTGTTACTTGTATCCTCTCTAGTGAAGACAGATTAAAGCTCTTTTCAATTTATCTGCCATCTCTTTATCCTCCATTATTGAATCCCCATTTTTCTCTCAAAATCATCACTTATTTCGTTAATTTTTAAGAAATAACCTGATGAAACTTTCCTACCTATTTTTATATTTTTGGCTAACTTTCTAACCCTAATTGCTGTGCTCCTGCCTGCATTATTTCTGATGTTTTGCCGAAGCTCTCAACTCTAGCATCAACCTGTCTGCTTATTCTGGATCAGTGGTGCTGGAAGAGCACAGCAATTCAGGCAGCATCCAAAGACAGGCAAAATCGACGTTTCAGCATCAACCTGTCTGCTTATTCTATTGAACTGACCTTGGTTAAGTGTTGCAAAACACACAAAGCAAATCTTTCCTCTCCTGAAAATCTTAGTACTTAACACAATAAAATTCACTTTGAAATATTGTTCATCCAAATTTTACCAAGCACATACTACAGATTCAACATCCCACAATGACACTCGGTTTTGTTATGACCTTTAGTTCTGAAGAGAAATGTGAATACCTAGTGATTAACTGGAAGAACTGTTCATTAAGTTTTCATATTTTTAAACAAATAAAAATTACCAATTAACTGGAGTAACTTAGCAGAATGGGATGTATGGCCTTAAATTGTAAATCTAGTTTTCTTTACTTCCCTGTAAGAGTTCCCACGAATCTTTACATTAATCTTGATAGTTCATTCACTTTCTGGGAATAGTCCAAGGCATCCAAGGTTTCACTTGAATCCTTCTCAGAATTCCAAGTATTCCTGGTAATTGTATGTGGAAAAAGATCTACCACCCTGGCAACCCACAAAAGCAAAATTGGCCAAACTACCAAAACACCCAGAATGCCTCAGCAGGGACCAAGCAGGCTGACAAGCGAAACTAGACTGCATTCACAGACAAGGGAATACCTGTACACTTAAAGCACCCACTAACAATGACAGAGCACCACAGCTATCCCAAAGCCCTGAGGGCAGTTTCACAACCCAGCAATACCAAAGCCACACAAAGAACAGGTCAGACAGAGAGGCACCAGCAAGAGCCTTGCTCCCGGGACAGGACAATGGAAGTACCTCACCACATCAGAGGAGACATTAGCACCTACCTGCGAAGAGGAATGGGAGCTCCAGACCGTTTCAGCCTCTTACAGATTGACTTCGCACACCTGCCCCAAAAACAGGGTTATAAGTACATCCTGGTCATCACAGACATGTTCTCCAAATGGGTGGAAGCATTTCCCACAAGAAAGGACGACACACACATGGTAGTAAAACGCCTCCTCAAGGATGTCATCCCCAGATTTGGAGTTCCCGGTAGCATAGGGACGGACAGGAGGACTCACTTCACTGCTCGGCTCACAACTGGCATTAGTGAGGCACTAGAGATACTGTGGTGACACCATATCCCCTACCAACCTCAGTCTTCAGGAATGGTCGAGCGGATGAGTGGCACCCTTAAATCCACACTGACCAAGATCACCCAGGACACAGGACTGACCAGACCAGACGCCTTGCCGCTTGCCCTGCATACTATACCTGTGCAGGCAAACTGCATGACTGGGCTCACCCCTTTTGGAGGTGCTTATGGGGTGACCTATGCCCACTGATACCAGACCCCCAAAACTCTCCCCAGATACAGCCCTTCTCCTGAAACTGAATTATGTCCAGGCCCTGAGCAAGAGCATTGGTGTTACACACGACCAGGTCAGGACTGCGTTGCCCACATCCTAAACAGTGCCCATTCAGCTGTTCTGACCAGGGACTAAGTCATGATAAGATCACTCGGAAAGGATTCTCTCTCTCGGAGGTGATCCTGCTGATGACCCGGACCGCTGTGAAAGTGGAAGGATGGCCTGCATGGACACATGCCACCCACTACAGAAGGGCTCCACCTCCAATGAAGAGGGACCAGACAGAAGAAGACACCACTTCAATCGCCGAGGATGGATCCAGCTGCTCGCCTCAGCATCAGCACTCTCGGCCTGACCTGTCTGACCATCACACTGTGGCTTGCTGGTAAACAGGGACAAGGGGGCGAGACATTTAATAATCCGGCGTGACTTGTGGGCCAACATCTTCCTGAGTATGCCCAGAGATTTAACCAGATCTGTTGCTGGGATCCCCGTCCACTCTCATGGGGGCATTTTCTTTGCCTCAATCCCATTAAATATCTCTGATATTGCAGAGTGTGGCTCGAACCAGATAGGTCCCTTGGGGTTACCACACTCAAAATACCACCAACATTGACCAAATATGGGGACAACAGCCCAGCCCACTGGAGGTCTGCGGGGTCGCACCTGGACAAATGTAAAGGGTGGTTTTACCCGGCCTGCAACCTCTCCCATGAACCAATGCTGGCACCAGCACACTTGGGCCACCTCCAGGATCCATCTGTTTGAAATGCACACAGCCATTCGGATGGGAGGCTGACTGGAGCACTGACTCCCTGCTCCTAACACCCGCAGCACACCAAACCTGCTGCAGAAAGCAGAATTAAACCTACAGGTCCTCAACAGGACCAGCCAGAACACCACCTTCCTCACCATCTGGACAGAGACCCAGACCTGCCATCTCTAGACCTACAATGGCACCTATTTGATCTGTGGCCACAAACCCTTCCCCTGGCTGCCATTGTTCTGGACTGGGAGCCCTCACTGCCAGTGAAGCAGCTCTCTACCTGATGGCACCCTGCCATGCAACCCTATGGTTACAGATAGAGGCCCACAAACTCGCCACTACATTAGAGGAGATGGTTAACTCCACAGCTGAAGCGCTTGCCCAGCTGAATGCAGAGGCTGTTGCCATCCGTACTGTGGCTCTGCAGAACAGGATGGCCCTGGATACCTGCTCACTGCGAAAGGGGGCACACAGAGTCATAGTCATAGAGATGTATATGCACCCTCATTGGTGCTGACTGTTGCACTTACATTCCTGACCCCAGAGAAAACATCACACAGCTGGCCCAACATATCCGACAGGCAGTTTCTGTCCTGCATGATCAGAACGCCCACTGGGACCTATGGGATTGGGTAGCATCCTGGCTGGGCTCATGGACTGCTACAGGGACTGATAGCCTTCATTGCTATCATTGCTGGGATTGTAGCACTGGCGATGGCTATCCGACTGTGTTGTTCACGTCTGTGTGCAATCTTGCTACCCTCTGCCCCGGCCACCACTCAGCTAGTACAGGTCGATTGGGATACAACCTCCATATACATTGTATCATCCGTCGTCATTTCTGCCACCTCCAAACGGACCCCACCACCAGGGATATATTTCTCTCCCCTCCCCTATCAGTGTTCCGAAAAGACCACTCCCCCTACGACTCCCTCGTCAGGTCCACACCCCCCACCAACCCAACCTCCACTCCCGGCACCTTCCCCTGCAACCGCAAGAAATGCAAAACTTGCGCCCACACCTCCCCCCTTACTTCCCTCCAAGGCCCCAAGGGACACTTCCATATCCGCCACAAATTCACCTGCACCTCCACACACATCATCTATTGCATCCGCTGCACCCGATGTGGCCTCCTCTATATTGGGGAGACAGGCCGCCTACTTGCGGAACGGTTCA
>NC_057753.1:10487874-10490833 GCF_004010195.1 Chiloscyllium plagiosum
CCTCTCCGTCCCCACCCCCACTCCGGCCTATCACCCTCACCTTAACTTCCTTCCACCTATCGCATTTCCAATGCCCCTCCCCCAAGTCCCTCCTCCCTACCTTTTATCTTAGCCTGCTTGGCACACTTTCCTCATTCCTGAAGAAGGGCTCATGCCCGAAACATCGATTCTCCTGTTCCTTGGATGCTGCCTGACCTGCTGCGCTTTTCCAGCAACACATTTTCAGCTCTATTCTCACCTGCCTGCAAAGAGAGCTGGAATCTCCTGATCCCACCAAGAACGCATTGATACTGACAGGATGTTACATTGTATTGACCATCAGGACATTCTTCCCATAACTGTTTTTCAATTCTCATCATTGTAACTGGATTACTTAATTTCCAAATACATTGTATCTTTCCCCATTTTAATCAATCTCATTGTACAAGATTCCTATAAGACCTGGCTTGATTCTCAGCTCAGGGAAGAGAATTCTCGGCTACCTGGACAAACTGTCTGTGCTGTTTCAGCTTAGTCAATGTCTCTTTCGGGATTTCACTGTACTCATAAACTGCTTGTCAATTTCACTTCGAACTGTGCTTTGTGATCTCTAAGTTATTGGGCTAATTTCTCCGACAGGGGAAACAATGGGGCATTGTTTTCACACAAGAGTGTGGTGCGTGTATGGAATGAGCTGCCAGAGGAAGTGATGGAGGTGGCTACAATTACAACATTTAAAAAAATGTCTGGATGAATAGTTCTGGTTTACAAGGATATGGGGCAAATGCTGCGAATTGGGACTGGGTCAGATTGGGACATCTGGTCAGCATGGATGAGTTGAACCAAAGAGTCTGTTTCCATGCAGTGTGACTCTTGAAGTCTCTATGACCAAACCTACCTATTTACTGAATCTTCTTGCTAGATTTTTTTAATGCACCCAGTTTAAGGAGATTTCTGGAGAGGGAAATTGGCATATGTCTTGTATCCTGGAAGGTTTGGAAAATAAAAGTAGATAATCCTCCCTGGGAATGGTACAATCCACCCCCCCCCCAATGATTTACTGAATCTTCTCGCTGGATTTTTTTAATGCACCCAGTTTAAGGAGATTTCTGGAGAGGGAAATTGGCATATGTCTTGTATCCTGGAAGGTTTGGAAAATAAAAGTAGATAATCCTCCCTGGGAATGGTACAATCCACCCCCCCCCCCACGAATGACACAATCCTTCTAACCACCCTCCCACCCCGCAATCCTCCCCCTCTGAATGGTTCAATCCTCCCAATTTTCAATGGTACAGTTCTACCTGATCCATATTTGCCATGGATGGTACAATCCTCCCCTTCCCATGTTAGTGATAAGATCCTTTCTCCACACCTTCCCCCCCATGAATGGTAGGATACTTCGCATCCCCGTTCCCAAATCTCCGCTGCAGGAGTACAATCATCCCCCTGAGAATCCTGAGCTGGGCCTCAAAAGTCCCTTTCTGTTTCACATTTCCGAAGCCTTTCCCATTTGAAAACAGTCTCTGTTTCTGGTCTTCCCACCAAAGTGCATAACCTCAGACCTTACCACATCTGCCCCTTCTCTAGCCATTCTCCTGGCCTGTCCAAGCGTTCCCAGCATGGACCCCTTCTGGAACTCCATCTGCCCCATCCTGATAAAGACCCCTTTATGCTGACTCTGTCTTCCGCCAGTCAGCCAATCCTCTATCCATGCGAGTACCTTGCCCCTACATCGAGGACTCTTATCTTACTGAGCAGCCTCCTGGGTGGCACCTTGTCAGAGGCTTTCTGGAAATGCAAATCGGTCATGTCCACTGGCTCTCCCTTTGTCTAGCTTGCTCATTACCTGCTCAAAGAATCCTAACAGATTTGTCAGACATGACCTCCTCTTGTCAAAGCCATGCAGACTCAGTCCTGTTCTACCATGAACCTCTAAATATTCCTATCACACACACTTCATAATGCCTGTTAAGTTTACCATAAATAAGCTGTTCTGTTCATTAAAATATAATCAAATTTAAAGATTTAATATTAAGCATGTACAGTATCTATGCCCCTCAATATTTCATCCTTCTGAAGACCTCCAAAAAAGATTAGCACAAGATATAAAACAGATTGTGTGAGTGCATCAAGTGAAGGAGATAGTAAGAATGAGAAAGGAGTGGCTAAACATCTAAACCTACCCATGCAATGGTCAAGAAAGCACAGCAACACCTTTTCTTCTTCAGGAGGCTTAAGAAATTCAGCATGTCCACAAGGACCCTCACCAACATTTACAGATGCACCACAGAAAGCATTGAATCTGGGTGCATCACGCCCTGCTACAACAACTGCTCTGCCCAGGACCGAAAGAAACTACAGAAGGTTGTGTGCACAACACAGTCCATCATGAGAGCCAACCTCCCATCCGAGGAATCGATCTTCACTTCTCATTGTCATGGAAAGGTTGCCGATATCATCAAAGACCTCTCCCAACCCGGGAATCATCTCCTACACCCTTTTCCATCAGGCAGAAGATACAGAAACTTGAACACATGCACCAACAGGTTGAAGAATTGCCTCTAGATTAGAGTGGTGCTGGAAAAGTACAGCAGTTCAGGCAGCATCCAAGGGGCAGGAAAAGCGACGTTTCGAGCAAAAGCCTTTCATCAGGAATAGAGGCAGAGTGCCTGCAGAGTAGAGAAATAAATAAGAGGACGGTGGGGTTGGGGAGAAATTAGCATAGAGTACAATAGGTGAATGGGGGTGGGGTGGAGGTGATAGGTCAGGGAGGAGGGTGGGGGAAGGTAGCAAGGAGTACAGTGGGTGGATGGGAGTGGGATAAAGGTGATCGGTCAGAGAGGAGGGTAGAGTGGATAGGTGGAAAAGACTTTCTCCCCACCCTCCTCTCATTTTTTTTACTTTTTTTTTACATTACATTACAGTGTGGAAACAGGCCCTTCGGCCCAACAAGTCCACACCGACCCGCCGAAGCGCAACC
>NC_057753.1:10491179-10496663 GCF_004010195.1 Chiloscyllium plagiosum
CACCTTGTCTCAGTCAAATCCATCAAACTCAGCACCACCTTCCTAACCTGCAATCTTCTTCCTGACCTCTCCGCCCCCACCCCAAGTCTCCGGCCTATCACCCTCACCTTGACCTCTCTCCACCTATCGCATTTCCAACGCCCCTCCCCCAAGTCCCTCCTCCCTACCTTTTATCTTAGCCTGCTGGACACACTTTCCTCATTCCTGAAGGGCTTATGCCCGAAACGTCGATTCTCCTGTTCCTTGGATGCTGCCTGACCTGCTGCGCTTTTCCAGCAACACATTTTCAACTACATGTAATACTGTATAGAACAGCACAGTACAGGCCCTCGATGTAGTGTCGGCCCGTTATCCTACTTTAGGATCAGACTAACCATCATGCTCTTCACTGTACTAACTTCCATGTGCCTATCCAAGAATAGCTTAAATATCCCTAATCTATGTGACTCCACTACCCATGCCGGCAGTGCATTCCATGCACCCACCACTCTGTGTAAAGAACCTACTCTGACACCTCCCCTAAACCTTCCTTTAATTACCTTAAAATTATGACCCCTCATAATAGAAATTTCTGCCAAGGCTATCCATTCTATCGATGACTCTCAATATTTTGTACACCACTATCAAGTCACCTCTCATCCTTCTTCACTCCAATGAGAAAGGCCTTGGCTCTCTCAACCCTCCAGTCCAAGCAGCATACTGGTAAATCTCCTCTGCACCCTAAGTTTCCACATCTTTCCTACAATGAGGCAACCAGAACAGAACATAATATTCCAAGTGTGGTCTCACCAGGATTCTATAGAGCTACAACATAACCTTGCAACTTTTAAACTCAATACCCCAATACACCATATGCCTTCTTAACAACCCTATCAACTTGGGTGGCAATGTTGAGGGACCTGTGGACATGGGCCCCAACATCCCCCTGTTCTTAGTGAGTTTTGAGAAGATTTGTATCTCAGGTTTTGAATGCAGGTTTGCTCACTGAGCTGAAAGTTTCATTTCCAGACGTTTCGTTACCTTACTAGGTAACATCTTCAGTGGACCTCATGCAAAGCAATGCTGAAAATTCCTGCTTTCTATGTTTGAGTTTCTTTGGATTGGTTACATCATTTCCTGTGGTGAAGTCACATTGCTTTGCGTGAGGTCCACTGAAGATGTTACCTAGTAAGGTAAAGAAACATCTGAAATGAACCTTTCAGCTCAGTGAGCAAACCTACATCCATCCCTCTGTTCCTCCACACTGCCAAGAATCCTGCCTTTCACCCTGTATTTTGCATTCAAATTTGACCTTCCACAGTAAATTACTTCACACTTTTCTAGGTTGAACTCCATCTGCCACTTATCAGCACAGTTATGCATCTTGTCAATGTATTATTGCAACCTACAACAGCCCTCCACACTATCCACAACTCTACCAACTGAATGTGGGACATGTGGCAATAAATCAAATCAACAAGCTCTCACAAAGAGCCCTCAGAGGAAATCTGACCCCTGACCAGCACCCTATTTCTCATGCAGATTCAGTATTCTTACATCTATCCTGATGGCGGATCAAGAGGCCATCTTTTTTGCGAGACTAATAAATGAGTCAAGTTGAGGAAACAACGCCTGTCAATGTCTTTAATAGACACAGATCTAGACCAACGTTTACCAGTCTGTCCGCTCGTCTGGATTGACTTGCTTTCCCTCCAGCTCCTGCAAACCAATAGTTGAACCCCAGGATGACAGAGGAAATGGAAAAAGGAGGGGAAGGTGAGAAAAGAAAATGCTGTACGTTAGACAGAAGGAAGTTGCAGTCTGGGGTAAAGCTCATTCTTCATTCAGAGAGACACGAGCAGCCGCTTCAGCAGCTCAAAGTCCACCTTCCGCATTCAGACAATAGGCGGGCTCTGATTGGCAGGAGGACCAATCACCTTCCGGTCCTCCAGGGTTGACCAAAGGTCGGTCTCCCCGTCCATCAGAACCATGAGGGGCGGGGCAGCATTGCGATCTCACACATGCGCACTAGCACCTCCATTACTGCCCACGGTTGATAGTGATTTCTGGACCTCAAAGGATTGGAGAGATAACGCCACCATTAAAGTAATGAAATCAAATGTCGCATATGCCTTCTTAACCGTCCTGTTCGCATGTTGGTGCAGTATATGTCAGGAGTCAATCTTTTAATCGAGTTTAGATTTATACACTGAATTAAACACTAAAAGTGTTTAACTCTAAACTGTTTCCAATTCAGTGTCAGTCTGTCGCTCTTGTTCTGTCCTCAAATAAGGACCGAAACAGTGCCCTCCATGTGTGGATTTTCTTTTAGTTTGCAAATTCCAACCTTCTGTTTCGATAATTTATTAAACGTTACTCTTAGGGCATCACTGGCTGGCCAGCATTTAGTTCCCCTTGAAAAGGTGGTGGTGGCCAGACTTCTTCAACTGCTATGCTCCACACACTGTACAATGCCCTGAGGGAGGGAGTTCCAGGATTTAGACCCAGCAGCACTGAAGGAACAGCAATATGTTTCTAAGTCAAGATGGTGGGTGGCTTGGAGAGTTATTTGCAAGAGGTTGTGTTCCCAAGTATCAGTTGTCCTGGTCCTTCTAGATGGAGTTAAAAATCACACAATATCAGGTTATAGTCCAACAGGTTTATTTGGAAGTACTAGCTTTTGGAGCGCTGTTCCTTCGTCATGTGGTTGTGGAGTATGAAGGAGCAGCTCCAAGCCAGTACACTCCAGTCCAATACTGGCATTTCCAAATCACTTCTAGATGGAAGTGGTTGTTGGTTTGGAAGGTATTTTCTAAGGATCTTTGGTGAATTTCTGTGGTGCGTCTTGTAGATAGTAATCACGAACTGCTTCTGAACAGTGGAGCAGAGAGAGTGGATGTTTGTGTGTTTGGTGCCAATCAAGCAGGCTACTATGTCATTGAGTCAGAGAGATGTACGGCATGGAAACAGATCTCTCGGTCCAATTCGTTCACGCCAACGATATATCCCAACTTACTCTCATTGCACCTGCCTGTACCCAGCCCATATCCATACACCCATCCAGATGCTTTTTAAATGCTTCAATTGCACTAACCTCCACCACTTTCTCTGGCAGCCCATTCCACACACGCACCACCCTCTGAGTGAAAAAGTTGTCCCATAGGCATCTTTTATATCTTTCCCCTTTCAACCGAAACATATGTCCTCTTCGTTCACGCCAACGATATATCCCAATTTACTCTCATTGCACCTGCCTGTACCCAGCCCATATCCCTCCAAATCCTTCCTATTCATACACGCATCCAGATGCTTTTTAAATGCTTCAATTGCACGAACCTCCACCACTTTCTCTGGCAGCCCATTCCACACACACACTACCCTCTGAGTGAAAAGGTTGTCCCATAGGCATCTTTTATATCTTTCCCCTTTCAACCGAAACATATGTCCTCTTGTTCCGGACTTCCCTACCCCAGGAAAAGACCTTGTCTATTCACCCTATCCATGCCCCTCATGATTCCCTCAGCCTCCAATGCTCCAGGAAAACAGCCCGAGCCTATTCAACCTCCCCCTATAGCTCAAATCCTCCAACCCTGGCAACATCCTTGTCAATCTTTTCTGAACCCTTTCAAGTATCACAACATCTTTCCGATAGGAAGGAGACCAGAATTGCACGTAATATTCCAAAAGTGGTCTAACCAATATCCTGTTCAATCATATTTTTGTGAATGCCCTAACAATATTTTAAAACTTGGCTTCAGCTAACACAAGTCTCGGTTTCCTAGACTTGTGTATTGGCATGTTTGCTTCCTATTTGTCAAATGCAAACTCTGCTGCCTTTCCAGCAGCTTGATTTGGTGATTAAACCTGGCAATGGGATTTCACACGTTCCAGCAAATAAAAATCCCAGCCTGGCATCCTATTACATTTTGAAGGTAAATAATATTTCAGTAACTTTCTTCACAAACCAGCCAACAGATTATTTCAGCCAGCCAGTGTGATTAATTCTTCAGGTCAGTTTGAAATGTACTGTTCAGGCAATTAAGTTAATATCTGCAGTTCATCTGATCTACTTTACATAGGACAAATTTGTGAATCTCTTGCCCTTTTTTAATGCTATAAAGTTATACTTGTCCAAACATTCCCCGTAGCACATCCTTTCACTTCACATTGCTGCTCTTATTTCCATCTTTCCCAAAAAATATTTATCGTTTTTTTGTGCCATTGTAATTAAACTGAACATACTGTCCCAGATAAGCAGCAATATTTAAACAAGGCCAAAACTGCTTTTGTCCCAGTGTTCTGGTTATATTTCCCAATACTTCATTAAAGTATTATCTCATTAAACAGGACAAACAGTGTACTATCATTCCTCAGTTATACAATCGTTTGACTCATGCGAATAACTCTTAATCTCACTTTAAATCGGAGTTTTCACTAAGTTTTTTTCCATAACTCATCTAAATCCCCTGTATATCTTTAGCACTTACTGAGTACGTACTGCTCTCTATTGTAGAGTTTTATGGAAACTTGATAAAGGCTGCAATTGGTTTTGATTCCTTGGTTATTTAAAGATCAGAAGCAACAAGAGCTCGAGAAATCGTGGATCCGTTGGTGATTATTTTCCAGAGTTCGATAGATTCGGGATCAGTTCCTGCGGATTGGAGGGTGGCTAATGTTGTACCACCATGGTGGGAGAGAGAAAGCAGGAAATTATAGACCAGCTAGTCTAACCTCAGTGGTGGGAAAGTCTATTATAAAGGATGAAATTACGACACATCTGGATAGTAGTAACAGGATAGGTCAAAGTCAGTATGGATTTATGAAGGGGAAATCATGCTTGACTAATCTTCTGGAATTTTTTGAGGATGTAACTCTGAAGATGGACAAGGGAGATCCAGTAGATGGAATTTCAGAAAGCTTTTGATAAAGTCCCACATAGGAGGTTAGTGAGCAAAATTAGGGCGCATGGTATTGGGGGCAAAGTACTAACTTGGATTGAAAGTTGGTTGGCTGATAGGAAACAAACAGTAGTCATAAACGGCTCCATTTCGGAATGGCAGGCAGTGACCAGAGGGGTACCGCAGGGGTCAGTGCTGGGACCGCAGCTTTTTACAATATATATTAATGATATAGAAGATGGTATTAGTAATAACATTAGTAAATCTGCTGATGATACTAAGCTGGGTGGCAGGGTGAAATGTGAGGAGGATGTTAGGAGATTACAGGGTGACCAAGACAGGTTAGGTGAGTGGTCAGATGCATGGCAGATGCAGTTTAATGCGGATAAATGTATGGTTATCCACTTTGGTGGCAAGAACAGGAAGGAAGATTACTACCTAAATTGAATCAATTTAGGTAAAGGGGCAGTACAAAAAGATCTGGGTGTTCTTGTACACCAGTCAATGAAGGTAAGCATGCAGGTACAGCAGGTAGTGAAGAAGGCTAATGGTATGCTGGCCTTCATAACAAGAGGGATTGAGTATAGAAGTAAAGAGGTTCTTCTGC
>NC_057753.1:10496796-10499886 GCF_004010195.1 Chiloscyllium plagiosum
TGCTCTGTCCCAGAGGGCAGTGGAGGCCCAGTCTCTGGGTTCATTTAAGAAAGAGTTGGGTAGAGCTCTCAAGGATAGTGGAATCAAGGGTTATGGAGATAAGGCAGGAACAGGATACTGATTAAGGATGATCAGCCATGATCATATTGAATGGTGGTGCAGGTTCGAAGGGCAGAATGGTCTACTCCTGCACCTATTGTCTATTGTCTAACAAGCATCTAATGGCCTTAGTATTCCACTCAACACCATCCCCTCAGTCTCAACTCAACTCTTTCCAGTTGCACATTTTCTTATTTTTGAACTAAATTCTTAGTTTGATTTCCCATGGAGCTAGGATAGTCTTACACCTAATAAATGCAGAAATTAAATGCTTTTGCTGGGTTCAAACTTTAACATGGAATGATAGATTATGACCACCAGGGGCTGTGTAAGCAATTAAAGTGCGAGATACTTAGTATAGTTTTCAAAACTGAATTGCATCAATTGAATGTCCTGGGGGTTTGTTTACAGATTAAAACTCAATGTCCAATGTCTTGAGCTGCTACCACTAGCTCTGGAAAATCCTTCATAAATTACTAATTCAACTTTTCTAAAATAGTTCAAAAAATCTTCACTCGACCAATAAAGTTTCTAAATCTTCATTTATTCAGAGTTGGGGTTTTTTTCCCAGTTCAATGAGACCCATTTCCATTAGAATCAGCATTGAAAAATTCAACATCACATCTTTCTAGTTATTAGATAATATTTTTTAAATTAATAAAATCCTATGCTGTTTTCATCCCTTAAATCAAATCAAAGGATAATTGAAATTGCTATTTACACAGAAAACAGCTAACCAGTAATTATCAAAGGCAGATTGCTAGGCAAAGACTCCACTTATAATTCACCATATCTCCAGCATACACCTATTGTAATCTTCTTAAAATGAATTGTTCTAAACTCTCAGTTTATAGTCAGCAATGTGCATTGATGTAATCCTGGATGGTATCAAGCTTTTTGAATGTTGTTGAAGCTGCACCCATCCAAGCTGGCGGGAGAGTATTCCATTACACTGCTGACTTGTGCCTTGTCGAAGATAGACAGGTTTTGGGAGTCAGGAGATGAGTTACTCGCCCCAGTATTCCTGACCTCTGACCTGCTCTTGTAGCCACTATGCATATGTGGCTAGTTGAGTTGAGTTTCTGGTAAATGGTAAACTCCAAGGATGTTGATAGTGGGGTATTTAGTGACAGTAACACTGTTGAATATCACAGGACAGTGGTCAGACTCTCTTTTGTGGATGAGTCATTGCTTGGCATTTGCATGGCACACATGTTACTTGCCACTCATCAGCCCATTGGATATTGTTAAGATTTTGTCACATTTCAAACTGAACTCCTTCAATTTGGGAGGAGTTGTAAATCATGTTGAACATTGTTCACCAATAATTGCACATCGCCACTTCTGACCTTATGATGCAAGAAGGTCATTGATGAAGATGGTTGAGCCAAGGACACTACCCTATGAACTCCTGCAGAGATGTCCTGGAGCTGAGATGACTGACCTCCAATACCCATAGCCATCTTTCTATGTGCTGGGTATGACTTAATTATTAAGACACACAAACAATATTTCAAAACTAATTGAAGGAATAGGAATGAGACTGCGTGTCTCCAGTGAATGTTTATAGATCCAAAAAAAACCTATTTGATAAATGTTGACTTTAATCAACTTTTTTGATCTTGGCAGTTTCCTTTCTCTCCAACATCGTTTCATGTTAGCAAGTTGAATTCTTCTTCATTTTCAGGAAAACATTTTACAAAAAGTAACATTCTTAATATCTGTGTAACATTCCGTGGGAAAACTGTTTGTAGTCTGCCAATTGGAGAGAATTTCTCTGAAAGTATTTGACAAATGCACAGCTTCCACAAGATCCAGTGTTCCCAAAGTTAGAGTACTTTTGGCAGCCCCTTTATATTTTCCAGAATTCCCAGGATCAGGGACATGTGCCACTTGTACCCACCACAAATCTCCTGAAACTGGGTGCACGAAAAAAACCAGCAGGAAGATCAGTAAAAAGGTCTGGTTTTGGTAATAGAGTTATAGACTTATAGTCACACTGCACAGAAACACCCTTTGGTTCAACTCACCCATGCTGGCCAGATGTCCCAATCTGACCCAGTCCCAAGATTTGGCCCTTATCCCTTTTATCCCAAAATATTCCTCCAGTAACCTTAAGTGTTGTAATTGTACCCACCTGCACTACTTTCTCTGGCAGGTTGTTTCACACGCACACCACCCTCTGCAGGAAAATGTTGCCCCTTTGTAAACCTTCCCCCCTCTCACCTTCAATTTATACCCTCTAGTTCTGGACTCCCCCACCCTGGGAAAAAGACCTTGGCAATTTGCCATATCCTTGCCCCTCATGATTTTATAAACTCTATCAGGTCACCCCTCAGACTCCAACGCTCCAAAGTAAAAGAGCCCCAGCATCTCCCTATAACTCAAAACCTCCAGTCCTGGCAACATCCCTGTAAATCTTTTCTGCAGCCTCTCAAGTTTAACAGGGTTCTTCCAAATGAATGGCGACTAGACTTCCATGCCGTGTCCTAAAAGTAGTCTCACCAGTGTCCTGTAGCCACAACAGGACGTCCCAACGCCTCTACTCAATGCGATGATCAATGAAAGCAAGCATTCCCTTCACAATCCTGTCTTCCTGCAACTCCATTTCAAGGAATTATGTGCTGCATTCCTGGGACAATTTGTTTGTTCTATTCTTTAGACCTAGTTTTGTTTTAAAAGGTTACTTTCAGAGGGATGGCAGTGAAAGCAGTGCAATGTTCCTCTTGCAACATGTTTGAGGTGAGGGATGCCATGGACGTCCCTGCTGATTACACTTGCAGGAAGTGCACCCATCTCCAGCTCCTCCAAGACCGTGTTAGGGAACTGGAGCTGGAGTTGGATGAACTTAGGAACATTCGGGAGGCAGAGGGGGATCATAGATCGGAGCTTTAGGGAAGTAGTAACTCCAAAGATGGCAGATAGATGGGTGACAGTGAGGGGGACTGGGAGGAAGCAGCCAGTGCAGGGAACCCCTGCGGCCGTTCCCCT